>NW_024750650.1:0-195370 GCF_018991925.1 Homarus americanus
AACATCATAGAATCTAGTCTTATTAAACATACCGAAGCATTCAACATGAATTTGAGTAACGGCATGTACAAGCTGGACAATTTTGTAATTAAGAAGATTTGTGATCAGGTGAGAAGGCCGGGTCACTTGACCATCTGACCTGACCACCAACCGTTGTGTGCTATTTAAAGATTAGTAAGGTCATTACCTAATACCTGACCATTGTGGACCTGGTCTCACCCTCCTCTGTATATATACACCTTGATTTGTATTACTCTCTCTAGTCTGTACTCACCCCTGAAGATGTGAATTACACGAAAGCGCTTGGGAACTTCGTGTTTTCTTCTTTCCTTGTGGTTATCAGCATATACCTAGATCACGCGCACCTACAGTGATTTACTTGCATATATATATATATATATATATATATATATATATATATATATATATATATATATATATATATATATATATATGCCATACCGCCATGTTGGGTAGGCGGCATGAGTAGGTTGCGCAGTGTATGTCTTTGCTGCGTTATCGTTGACGTCATATGACGTATCGGACTGTGATTGGGCCAAGCATCCTTACCTCCTTCCCCGCTAGCTGCAATTGGTTTAATATACTATGATGTGCCTCGCAGCAGGAGCGTTCAAGCCCCTTGACCTACCCGCGTCAGTTACACCCCTCCCGGCTACACCGTGTATATCGGTATCCATTGTTCCATAAGAATGGCTTCCACTGTACCATCACCACCACAAAGAAACCTTGCATTACCTGGACCCAGCCGCCCTAAGCCAAAGAAGATACGACGTTCCTTAAGCTACGAAATTAAGTACAAGATCATACAAGAGTTGGAGAAAGGAACAAGACAGGTTGATCTCGTGCGCCAGCATGGTGTTAATGAATCAACTATCAGGACAATTAAGAAGGATGCAGCCAAGATAAAGGAGCACATGAAGATCACAAAGTCTACAGGTGCTTCTATGATCAAGTACTGCCACAACCAGGTGCTTCTCAAGACGGAAAAATTACTTGTGAGCTACTTGGTTCGTCAGGCGCGACGGAACATGGCGGTGGACACACACTCAGTAAGGAGTACGCACGTGAACTGTACGCTGCAGTGTCACGTAAGATGGGAATTGCAGAGCCCAAACCCTTTAATGCTTCCTCTGGATGGTTGCAGAGGTTTAAGAAGAGGAACAAGATCACCAATATTAACATTGGTGGTGAAGAAGCTAGTGCTGACCGTGTTGCGGCTAGGGAATTTCCTCCGTTTTTACGTGAGATTATGAAGGAAGGACAATACACCGACGACCAAGTGTTTAACATGGACGAATCTGGTCTTTTTTGGAAAAAGCTACCTTCCAAGACCTTCGTTGTGAAGAATGCCAGCAAGTGTCGGGGCCGGAACTTGCAGAAGGAGCGCATCACCGTCCTGTTTACCACCAATGCCTCCGGTACCTGTAAGCTCAAGTTATCGGTGATCCACACAGCCCGCAAGCAGCACGCCTACAAGAGCATGAACATGACCAAGCTCAATGTCCACTGGCTGACCGCACGTAAGGCGTGGATGTTCTCTACTCTGTCCCTCTCCTGGTTTGATGACTGTTTCGTTCATGACGTTAAGAAATTCTGTAAGCAACACAATGTTCCATTCAAGATTTTGTTGTTGCTTGACAACGCACCAGGACACTTCCCCCTACTGTTAGATCGTCACCCCAACGTAAAAGTGGTCTTCCTCCCAACACTACGTCTATAATACAGCCCCTGGACCAAGAATTGATCTGTAATGTGAAAGCTGCATTCTCTGCCAAGAAATTTAAGCTCCTGAACGACTACACCAACACCAAGGAAGAGTTGCGTAACCTGACTGACACTGATAGCAAGAGCGAAGACGACGAGGAACAACAGTTGGCAGAGCAAGAAGTACTTGTGAAACAATTTTGGAGAACATTCAACGTCAAGAAAGCTGTGGACTTCTTGGTGGAGGCATGGGATCAGCTGTTTGTAGCAACTGTTCGTCACGCATGGAGACATGTGTTGCAAGGTATTCTGGGTGGGAGGCAGAGTAAATCTGTGACTGGTGAGGTTCAGACTTTTGCAGTAGCAGTGGACCTTGCCAGAGAAGCTGCGCAGAGTGTTACAGCTGCAGGCTTCTCTGAGACCACCAACGACGATATCCTAGAGGTGATAAGGGATCCTGATATGACTACCGACGAGATGCTAGATGATGACGACGTCAGTGAAGAGGCAGGTGGTGCGTCATCCCAAGAAGAACGCAAGTTATCCCATAGTAATGTAAGGGATGCCATCGAGTGTATTGAGAAAGTCAAGCTCCTCCTTTCCGACGACAACCGGTATGAAATCTTCACTACCCATCTATGGAGCCCTACATCAGGGTGTATCAAGACAACATAAACACCAGCCGTCAGCAAAGCATAATCGAGTTCTTCGCCCGCAACGCACCATATCCAGCCCAAGCCAGTGATAGTGACAGAGACAGTGATGATGACTTTGGGGGATTTGTCAGGGAGGCACTACTAAGTGCGGATGACAGTGATGAAGACTCACCTGAGGGCCAGTAGCCTGCCCTCTGCCTCGGAACCAGCCTCCATTCCCGTACGCCGACCCATCTCTTCTACTAACGTAAGTGTTGACCCTAACCTTGTTTTTTTCTAACCAAACCTACTGTACAATATATTATTCTCTTATTGATTGTTCCCTTCTATATTATGTGTGTGTGAATACCATCATAAAGTTAAGATGTTATTTTTACTAAAATGTACGTATTGTGTCGGGAAAAAGTGGAGTTTGGGGGTCGGCCCGGTCTCTATTTCAATTAATCCCATATATTATGTTGTTCGCTTTATGCGTTTCTCACTTTACACGGGCCGCCGTGGGTTCAATTGACAGCGTAAAGTGAGGGTTTATTATATATATATATATATGTTATATATATATATATATATATATATATATATATATATATATATATATATATATATATATATATATATATATATATATATATATAATAAACCCTACTTACTAAGTCAATTGAACTTATCGGCGTCCGTAAAAGTGAGAAAACGATAAAGTTTAACAAATAATATATATATATATATATATATATATATATATATATATATATATATATATATATATATATATATATATATATATATATATATATATATATATATATATATATATATATATATATTGAGTCATCTGAGTACCTTAGCTGGCCAGTTGCCTCTGAAGATGTCTTGAATAAAGACGAAGTTAAGGTAATTGTTTCCATTTTCCCGCAGGATTTTATCAAGATACAGTTTATCTCGCCTAATCATGTTTCACTTAACGCGTTTTCGCATATACGCGGTGCCTTGCCAAAGCTGAACTTTCACTTAACGTGGATTTTTTCCACATATACGCGGTGAGTGTCCGAGACGCTATTTTTAGATTTGCCCCACCCGCCACCCTGCCTGACTGCCTGTTTTAGCTCATAAAATTCATACAAATTACCAGGCCAGAATATAATTTACATTGCTGGAATTCTTATAATTTGGTGATCATTTTGAATATAAACATCATATATTTTGCTTTAAACTTACAATTTTTAGATAAAATTTTTTCTCTAGGTAACTATGGTATCTTTTGTGCAAAATATATGACATTTATATTCAAAATATTCCTGGTCTTACAAGGAATCCAGCAATGTCAATTATATTATCCTAACTTTAGTTTGAAGTATTATTTATTAAAATTTAGTGGTTATCCCACACATCTCCTTGGGACGGTTGGTGGGGGGGTGGGGGGGAGGGAGGGACCAACCGACCATCTGTTACCCTGTGAAGAATTATTATTTTTTTTTATTTACTGAAGATATTTGTTTTAGCTCATAAAATTCATACAAATTACCCGGTCAGAATATAATTTACATTGCTGGAATTCTTATAATTTGGTGATCATTTTGAATATAAACATCATATATTTTGCTTTAAACTTACAATTTTTAGATAAAAATTTTTCTCTAGGTAACTATGTTATCTATTGTCCAAAATATATGACATTTATATTCAAAATATTCCTGGTCTTACAAGGAATCCAGCAATGTCAATTATATTTTCCTAACTTTAGTTTGAGGTTATCCCACACATCTCCTTGGGACGGTTGGTGGGGGGTGGGTGGGGGGAGGGAGGGACCGACCGACCATCTGTTAGCCGGCTGTGTAGTGTGAGAGGGAGGGAGTTGAGTCCATTATTTGAATGGACATTAACTTGGCGACTGTATTTCTCTATTTCTCTTAAGTATTAATTGTGTGCATGTACCATCATAAAATTAAGATGTTATTTTTACTACAACATAGGTATGTGCCTTCAAAAAGTGGAGTTTGGGGGTCGGGCCGGTTTCTATTTGAATTAATCCCATATGTTCTGTTGTTCACTTAACGCGGATTTCACTTAACGCGGGACCCTCTGGGTTCAATTGACCGCGTTAAGTGGGGTACATATATTTATATATATATATATATATATATATATATATATATATATATATATATATATATATATATATATATATATATATATATATATATATATATATATATATATATATATATATGCAAGTAAATCACTGTAAAGTGGATCTAGGTAAGCTGATAACCACAAGGAAAGAAGAAACAAAAGTTCCCAAGAGCGTAATTCACATCTTCGTGTATATTACCGAAGTAAGCATTAACTCTTCCTGTATATATATATATATATATATATATATATATATATATATATATATATATATATATATATATATATATATATATATATATATATATATACACATATATATATATTTATATGTATGCTGATAACCACAAGGAAAGAAGAAAACACGAAGTTCCCAAGCGCTTTCGTGTAATTCACATCTTCAGGGGTGAGTACAGACTAAGGAGAAGTACAAAACAAGGTGTATATATACAGAGGAGGGTGAGATCAGGTCCACAATGGTCAGGTATTAGGTAATGACCCTACTAATCTTTAAAAAGCACCGCAACGGTCGGTAGTCAGGTCAGAGGGTAAGGTGACCCAACCTTCTCACCTGGTTACAAATCTTCTTAATTACAAAATTGTCCAGTTTGTACATGCCATTACTCAAATTCATGTTGACTGCTTCGGTATGTTTAATAAGACTAGATTCTATAATGTTCCTACCGTCAATTGAATTACAAGGTAATATTGAGGAGGCATTATCCCAGTCAATGCAATGCTTATTATCCCTCAGATGAACAAACAGAGCATTGGATTCCTGGCCTGTCCTAACACTATATTTATGTTGTTTAAGTCTAGTTACAAGATCTTTACCTGTCTGGCCTAAGTAAAACATATTCCATTCCTTGCAAGGAACTTTATAAATGCAACCAATTGTGTCGTTGGGGAGTTCTTGATTCACATTTGTTGAACAGTGCTTGAGTTTTTAAATGCCACATTGACGTTCCAGGTTTTTAGTTGTAAATGAATTTGAGAGAAATTTTTGTGAAATGGTAATATTAAGAGATTCTTATGGTCATGGGTGAGCTTGGGATCAGTTCTATAAAAAGATTTCTTAGTAATCCCTTGGTTAACGAACGCCTCGGTTAACGAGATTTCGGTTAACGATTTACCTTCCATAAGATTCTTAACTTCAGTTAACTAGCAATCCCTCGATTAACGAGTTTTTACGAGCCGACCTCAACATGTTTTCGCTTGCATTTGATGGTCCACCAGCTGTAGTATTAGTCCGCCAATACAGCAATGGGTTTTAGGGCTTAAATTCCTTACTATTTTAGTAAATATCAAGAAGTTTATTCCATTAAATAATTTTAAAAGTTTAATATTAAATTTTTTAGTCATTTTAACAATTATTGAACATAATTGAAGGTAAGAAAACTAGTTTCATGCACGCCATCCAGCCTGTCAACACACGAAACAGGCACCAGCCTCTCTGTCTTTTCAGTGGAGGTAACATCTTGCTTGAGACTCTCTTCAACTAAATGCTATTTTTCTGTGTGTGCAAGCAAATTATTGGTCATTTTGAAATTTATTTTACATATTGACAATATATAATACAGTGCAGTGTTGATTTAAAGAAAATAATCTTGAAATACACCAAGAGAACTAAAATTTTATGGGTCAAATGGTGCCATGGGGTGACTTCTCTTCCACCCCAATGCCTTCTCTTCTTCCTTCTCCTCCACCCCCATTGTAATTCCCATCATCATCATCATCATCCAGGAGCCTTCTACATACACACCTCAAAGTAAGTGAACTTTTCTACCATTTTTGTTGAATTTAGGAAATTTTCGGTGAGCTGGAACCAATTACCCAAAAACCCATTGAAACAATGGTTTCGGTTAACGAACTTTTCGGTTAACGAACGACCTTCTGGAACGGATGAGTTCGTTAACCGAGGGGTCACTGTATACATATATATACATATATATACATATATATATATATATATATATATATATATATATATATATATATATATATATTTGTTTTTGTTTTTATTTTCATGATCATTAAAATCGCCTCTAATCACAGTACATAAATTTACTTGATAGTAAGATTCCCTTTTGACCAGGCTACAACCTCCTTTTTGGGAGAATTTTCCTAAGACCTAAATTTAATTCACTAATATAGGTATTCCTAGAAAAAGTAAGTAGTATTGTGGAAATTTTGACACATAGCAGAATTCTGCTTCATCTATGACACATCTACAATATGTGAGTTTATGTTCAGTGACAAAGGCTAATAAATGCATACAGTATGATGCCCTACATTCCCCATACTTTTTCCTGTTCTCTGTCCAGTAGTGTAAAAATGTCCTGTATATGCAGTACAAATAAAAGACTTCTATGATATAAAAAATTTATGTCTTGTGTTCAAACATAATGGCGAGGGGTAAATGCCAGTTTTTCTTCACAGTAAGTGTTCTCTCTGTACTGTAGTTGATGAAATAATCATTCCCTGCCAAGTTTGTTAATGTTGGATTTCACTGTAAAACATTAACAACCAGTGTAATATCATTGTACGACAGAGTAAACTAGGTTGCAATTAATGACAGGAGATATTTGCTATTCT
The DNA here is from genome assembly GCF_018991925.1 of Homarus americanus. Classification (NCBI taxonomy): domain Eukaryota; kingdom Metazoa; phylum Arthropoda; class Malacostraca; order Decapoda; family Nephropidae; genus Homarus; species Homarus americanus. Next base: position 7,107 of record NW_024750650.1, read on the forward strand.
CACCTTGGGTCCACTACAAAAATGTATGGTTCATAGTAAGCACAGATGCAGATATTCACATATAAAAAGTTCTCTCATCTTGTCAAGGAAAATAATGCACTATCAAATACTGTTCGTACTCTGTATTATAATAATAGAGGTTTATTGCAATTTAAAGAGTACTGTATCCCTATTACTGTAATGTATTCCCTCATGTGATGCATAACCGAGGTTTATGAGAGCCTTAAAAGAGCCCAAAATGTAAGTGTGTTTACTGGCACACACTATGTGAGGGAACACCAAATCCACACTGTAAAAGCATTAAGAGCTATGTAAACTAGTCTAATAAATAACCAAGTGCTAAAAAATAAGTAAATAAAGTATATGCAGTGGCAGTTTTCTGTAAAGAATGACTCCTTCTCAGTGAGGTGAACAAATATGTGGTTGGTTCTGCATTCTTGCTGCCAGATGCAATGCAAGCTGTTAGAGTGATTAACTATTTTTCAAGTGCAATGTTTGCAACAGAAAAGTACTGCTGATCAACTGCTTAGTACAGTACCAGTCTTCAGTGTCACGGTAAATCCTGGGTGTTCACTACCAGATACTTGTCATGCATTAAACAAGTCATCTGAGTCAGACAATGTCATAAAAAAGTAAACATATAATAAAGTCATTATTACATTGTATCCCAAAATCATATTATTATTCTTTTATTTTGAAGTACATACAAGGATGTTTTGTTTTGTTTTATAAGTGTTCTGTAACCATTTTACTTCATCCCTAACTAACAGTTGGTTTATAATGTATTAAATGTAAGTGTTAACTCATCTCATGAAATCTAAAATGTAACTATGTATCTCACTTTCTCTCAATCAATATAAATTGAATATGTAAAAATTATACACAGGACATATCTAATATGTGAAAGCTTTTATCCATTTTGTAAAGTAGTCTCTCTTGACTTTTAGTGTTTTTTAATGAATAACTGCTTATTCTCAGAAATAAAAATCAACCTAAATTCCTTCAACATACCGAGACACATTTAAATGATGATAAACTCAAAAATTATTTTATATAAATTTTGTTATGAAACAAAAATGCCACAGGATCATATAATTACAAAGGTAATACCCAGTACCTAAAAAGCCCGATTCCATTTGATAGCTTGAATTATATCCATATAATGAACCCTAGCCAAAAATGTTGATACCAACTCATATTCTAGCTGTCCACCCTGACGCTCAGATGATCCTCCCCTCATTTCTTCCATTCTTTTCCTCTGCCCTCGATTCTTTTTTCCATCTTGGTTCTGAGGTCGAGACAGTCGAGCTTCACAAAGAACTTTCGTGGTAAGACACAACAGCCACTGCATTATCTAGAAGGTGAAATAGGGATTTATTCATGGATTAAAAACACATTAATGTACTATTTATTTTCTAATACAGGTTGTACCTCTCTAGTCCGGCAACCTCGGGACCTGACCGGTGCCGGACCATGGAAATTCACCCTATTCCTGGATAGATAGTGACTTGTGCTTATGCTTGGAAGCACTAGCACCACTTTCTCTGCATCATGGTCTCTTTGAAGACACATTGAAGGGTTAAATGTCGTATAGTAGCTTCTCAAATTTCGCGAGTTTTTAATTCTTAACGTATTTTATTGGAACACAAAAAAAAAAATAAATAAAAATTTTGACAGCGGAAACTTGAATTTCGACGGGTTTGAACGGCCCGCCAACATGCAGACGACGTGCATAATCGTGTAAACAGCGTCATTTCTCTTATGTACAAAAGATTCATTATTGTTTATTAGTGAATGTCTTTTTTATTGAATGAATGTTTATGTGTGCAAAATGAGCAATACAATTCATTAATAATACGTAGAATGTTAAAACACACGAGGAAATGACACAGCATTGTTTTCGTTGATTACAAAACCAGTGACTGACTGATTCTACATATAAAACTGAAGAAAATAAGACCTTGGTTGTAGCTGTAGTAAAATTAATATGGTTGTTTTAAGTAATGTTATTTAATGTTAATAAATGGAGCAATAGAAATAGCTAACGATAATGGTAAGGAAAAAAGAGAGATCGCGTATGTAAGTGCGCGCACGTGAAAACATTTCGTCATTACTTTACATAAGAATATGAAAGCAACACTTATTTACTGTTCATAAATATTTTAACTAATGTTTCTGAATATGTTTTTATTGAATTAATGCTTGTGTGTGCAAAATTAACAATACAATTTATTATTAATACGTGGAATATTAGAGGAGACGAAACGGCTACCGGCATTGTTTATGTTAAAGCTTACAAAACCAGTGACTCATTGGTTCTACATATAAAACTGAAGAAAATAAGACCCTGATTGTAGCTGTAGTAAAATGAATGTAAAAAAATTAATATGGTTGTTTGAAGTACCTGTTATGTTATTTAATGTTAATAAATGGAACAATATAAGTAGCTAACCATGAATGGTAAAAAAAAAAAGTGAGACTGCGCGTATATAAGTGCGCACATGTGAAAACATATCGTCATTACTCTACATAAGAATATGAAAGCAACACTTATTTACTGCTCATATATATTGAAGGGTTAAATGTTGTACTCTGTATAGACAAGCACACACACACAGAGAGAGAGAGAGAGAGAGAGAGACAGAGAGACAGAGAGACAGAGAGAGACAGAGAAGTATTATCGAAGCATTAATCACATTATCTATTAATTTGCTATTAATCGCTACATCACACATCAAGCACATCACATCAAGCATATCGCTATTATCATATTAATTTAAGACATCACACATCAAGACATCACATATCAAGACATCAAGACATCAAGACATCACATATCACATATCACATATCATACGTTACATCATATTATCAAGATATCGCATATCATGGAGCATCAAGATAATACATTATCGGGCATATTTACATTAATAAGACAAGAGACAGAGACATTAAGAGACAAGACATTAAGAGCATTATATCAGAGACAGAGACAAGAGACAGAGACAGAGACAGAGACAGAGACAGAGACAGAGAGAGAGAGAGAGAGAGAGAGAGAGAGAGAGAGAGAGAGAGAGAGGAGAGAGAGAGAGAGAGAGAGAGAGAGAGAGAGAGAGAGAGAGAGAGAGAGAGAGAGAGAGAGATATATATATATATATATATATATATATATATATATATAGAGAGAGAGAGAGAGAGAGAGAGAGAGAGAGAGAGAGAGAGAGAGAGAGAGAGAGAGAGAGAGAGAGAGAGAGAGAGAGAGAGATATAGAGAGAGAGAGAGAGAGATATATATATATATATATATATATATATATATATATATATATATATATATATATATATATATATATATATATATATAGAGAGAGAGAGAGAGAGAGAGAGAGAGAGAGAGAGAGAGAGAGAGAGAGAGAGAGAGAGAGAGAGAGAGAGAGAGAGAGAGAGAGAGAGAGAGAGAGAGAGAGAGAGAGAGAGAGAGAGAGAGAGAGAGAGAGAGAGAGAGAGAGAGAGAGAGAGAGAGAGAGAGAGAGAGAGAGAGAGAGAGAGAGAGGTAGAGAGAGAGAGAGAGAGAGAGAGAGAGAGAGAGAGAGAGAGAGAGAGAGAGAGAGAGAGAGAGAGAGTCAAAAATGCAAAATAATCGATATAAATTCTAAAATAAATTCTAAAATGGGTGTCTCTTTTTCTTCTCAGCACCACGAGAACTCTCATTTTTACACTTGACAGCCATTTTAAAGGGAATTACAAACAAAAATTTTGTCCGTACACAGCGCAATCACTAATGTCGGGACTCGAAAATACGTAATGTGAAAAATATTTTATACGACCATGGCTTTCGTATGTCTGGGTTGTCGTAAGTCGAATATGTCTACAGTTGTTCAGACTCAAGTAGTATTTGAGCGGTGTAGTACTGGGCCTGGTAGCCTCTACTAGCAGATGATGTGCCTGCTTGAGTTTTAAAATCTTACAGTAATATCTCGGTTAGCCGTTATCCCTCAGACCCGGAACTCTCCGATAGCTGGAATTGAAATTTTCTCGGAAAATCATTCCAAAAGCCGGAATTTTCCAGAAAATTCTGGCTTTGGGAACGATTTTCCAAGGGGAACATTTTCTGGAAAATTCTGAGAAAATTTTCCCAATATGTACCTGGAAAATCCCAGAAAATTCCAGGGATGGGGGAGTTTTTTCCAGGTTTGAGAGATGGAAATCAGGTGCATTTTCCGGAAATTCCAAGAAAATTTTTCCGGTGACCCGGAAATTTCAGGGGATGGGAGAATTTTTCCGGGTTCAAGAGATGATGTAATGCACAATTTCTGGAACTTCCGAGAAAATTTTTCCGCTATCCAGAATATTCCGGGGATGAGAGATTTTCTTCCGGCTAATGGAGACATCACTGTATTACAGTACAGTACAGTACAGTGAACCCTCACTTTACACAGTTAATTCAACCCACAGGGTACCGCGGAAAGTGAGAAACGTGTAAAGTGAACAACATAACATATGGGATTAAATGAAATAGAGACCGGCTGACCCCCAAACTCCAATTTTCCGACACAATACCTATGTTCTAGTAAAAATAACATCTTAATTTTATGATGGTACATGCACACAATTAATACTTAAGAGAAATAGAGAAATACAGTCGCCAAGTTAATGTCCATTCAAATAATGGACTCAACTCCCTCCCCCTCTTCTCACACTACACTCCTGGCTCTTCCCTCTCTGAGAAATGTTTGGGGGGAAAACCACTAGATTTTAAGGTATAGTAATAAATAATACCTCAAACTAAAGTTAGGATAATATAATTGACATTGCTGGATTCCTTGTAAGACCAGGACTATTTTGAATATAAATGTCATATATTTTGCACAAAAGATAACATATTTACTCAGAGTAAAGAAAATACTTACATTAGATTTAAAATTTGTATGTCTAATGCAAAATCTATGATGTTTATATTCAAAATGATCATCAAATTGTAAGAATTCCAGCAATGTAAATTATATTCTGGCCGGGTAATTTGTATGAATTTTATGAGCTAAAACAAATATCTTCAATAAATAAACATAATATACTTACCGAAATACTATCTGTCAATCAAAATACCCCACCTCCCCCCCTCTTCCCACCTGCTCCCTGGGTCCCTCCCTCCCTCACCCCCACCTTCCCTCCCTACCAGAGAAATGTTTGGGTTATAACAGTATATTTACATTTTTAGTAATAAATAATACCTCAGACTAAAGTTAGGATAATATAATTGACATTGCTGGATTCCTTGCAAGACCAGGAATATTTTGAATATACACTTCATATATTTTGCACAAAAGATAACATATTTGCTCTGAGTAAACAAAATACTTGCATTAGATCTAAAATTTGTATGTCTAATGCAAAATCTATGATGCTTATATTCAAAATGATCATCAAATTGTAAGAATTCCAGCAATGTAAATTAAATTTTCGCCGGATAATTTGTATGAATTTTATGAGCTAAATAAAAAAATTATACTTCACCCGCGTAAAGGGGTACACGCACCGCGGAATGTGAGCATTCCGGTTTCGGCAGGGTACCGCGTAAACGTGGAAACGCGGAATGTGGGACCACGTAAAGCGAGGGTTGACTGTACATATTTAAAATAACTTAAATTTGTTTTATTTATGGTTGTACGGTATTTATATGATTAGTATATGTTTATGTTTTTTTCCATGTTTAGCCCACAAATGTAACCTAACTTGATTGGTTAGGAACCAAACCACCACTTATTACATTGACTTGTATGGAAAAAATTGCTCTGTTATTCATACAATCATTATATATTACACCCTCGATTTAACAAAATCCGATATAACAAACTCAATTTAGTGGAAGTAATTTTTTTTTATTTTTCACTCGATTTAGTGAACTAGTTTGCCAAATCAGACACATAATATGTACATAGAAACATTATTCATGGCTTACCTTAAACTAGGGGGTTCAGTGTTTATAAATTTTTTCTATAATTTCCAAACTTTTGACTTTCTCCCCCACACCACTTCCTTTCTGATTCTTCTGAGAGACTTTCAACATGATGTCTAAGCACAGTAGTTAGTTGACCAAGATGTAGACCGAGAGGTAGCAGTGAACAACACACGCGGTGGTGGCAGGTCACAGATCGAACAGTTGTAAACAAACCCCTCGCAGAGCATTTAATGGACTCATGGGTGAACTTTCATTTCAAATCTCAAATTTAGTGGTCATAGTTTACAAATTTCGTAGGGGCAAATTTCTATAACCTGAATGGTCATCAGCCATTTTTTTTAAACATTCGGGTTACTTATTAGTAACCCGGAAGCGCCCTCCGAGACGTAATCCATTTTTTTTAAACCAAATTTTGTTGGGTTACCATTTGGTAGTCCGATAATTTTATTGGAAAGGTCGGGATAAGTCCTCGGGTGTGGGTAGGCACCCGAAAGACTTATCCCGAATTTTCAAACTAGTTATACAGTAATACCCATGGTTTACGCGTTTCTACATTTACGCGGTACCCTGCCAGAACCGGAATTCCCACTTTACGTGGTGCATCTACTCATATATGCAGGTGAAGTATAATTGTTTTATTTAGCTCATAAAATTCATACAAATTACCCGGCCAGAATATAATTTACATTGCTGGAATTCTTACAATATGTTGATCATTTTGAATGTAAACATCATGGATTTTGCATTAGACATACAAATTTTAGACCTAATGCAAGAATTTTGCTTACACAGAGCAAATATGTTATCTTTTGTGCAAAATATATGACGTGTATATTAAAAATATTCCTTGTCTTGCAAGGAATCCATCAATGTCAATTATATTATCCTAACTTTAGTCAGAGGTATTATTTATTACTATACCTTAAAATCTAGTGTTTTCACCCAAACATTTCTCAGAGAGGGAGGAGCCAGCGAGCGTGGGAAGAGGGGGGGGGGGAGGAGTTGAGTCCATTATTTGAATGGACATTAACCTGGTGAATGTATTTCTCTTAAATATTAATTGTGTGTGCATACCATCATAAAATTAAGATGTTATTTTTACTACAACATAGGTATTGTGTCGGTATTGCGTCCAAAAAAGTGGAGTTTGGGAGTCGGCCCAGTCTCTATTTCAATTAATCCCATATGTTCTGTTATTCTATTTACGCGTTTCTCGTTTTACACGGACCTCCGCGGGTTCAATTGACCGCGTAAATCGGGGTATTACTGTACAGTTTATTATATAGGAAAGATATGAGATGAGCCAAATATACTGTACTAGGTAGGTTGCTGACGTAATAGTTAACAAGTGTCATCTGTGACCCACGCTGATAATTACCATGGAAAAAATTTCTCCTGCTATATTTCACTGTTGGGGTTGTTGTTCCGATTGTGTTTAGGTACTACAAGTTGTACCTCTCTAGTCCGGCCTTCTGTGGTCCGGAAACTCTCGTGGTCCGGAACGATTTTAGTTTGTCCAATAGGTAGATAAGCAGCTCTCTCTCTCTCTCTCTTTTTTTTTTTTTTTTTTTAATCTGAATTATTATTATTACTGGAGTATTGCATTTTCGCCCTTCAGGCTCCAATGTGGGTCAGTGACCTGTGCCCGGGTGGGCTAATCCCCGTAAAAAAAAACAACAACAAAGCCGCGAGAAATTAAGGTTTGTTTACATCTGGCAGTTCGGCTCTCTCTCTCTGTTTGTCTATACAGTACAGAGTACAACATTTAACCCTTCAATATATATGAACAATAAATAAGTGTTGCTTTCATATTCTTATGTAGAGCAATGATGATATGTTTTTACATGTGCGCACTTACATACGTGCAGTCTCACTTGTTTCTTTAACATTAATGGTTTGATACTTTTATTGTTCTATTTATGAACATTAAATAACATTACTTAAAACAACCATATTAATTCTTTACATTAATTTTACTACAGCTACAACCAGGGTCTTATTTTCTTGTTTTATATGTAGAACCAATCAGTCACTGGTTTTGTTATCAACGGAAACAATGCTGTCTCATTTCCTCGTGTGTTTTAATATTCTACATATTATTAATGAATTGTATTGCTCATTTTGTACACATAAACATCAATTCAATAAAAAAGAAATTCAGTAATAAACAATAATGAATCTTTTGTACATAAGAGAAATGACGCTGTTTACACGATTGTGCACATCGCCTGAACGTTGGCGGGCCGTTCAAACCCGTCGAAATTCGAGTTTCCGCCGTCAAAATTTTAAATTATGTAGTGTTTTTTTTGTGTGTCCAAATAAAAAACGGTGAATTAAAAACTCGTGAAATTTGAGAAGCGACTGTACGACATTTAACCCTTCAATTTGTCTTCAAAGAGACCACGAAGCAGTGAAAGTGGTGCTAACTTAAGAGCAAGTCACTATCTGTCCAGGAAAAGGGTGAATTTCCATGGTCCGAAAATTTCCATGGTCCGAAAATTTCCATGGTCCGGCACTGGTCAGGTCAAGAGGTTGCCGGACTAGAGAGGTACAACCTGTACCAATATTTGATTAGGTTACGTAAAATATTTTTTTTAGATGAAATGTTTGAACACAGGGTTAGAAAAAAGTGCCCAAATTGATTAATGATGTTTTCAATCATTCGATTTAAATCGTGTCAGTCCTAATTTACATCACCTGAACAACAATAAACAAAAGTTAAATATACTATGGACAACTTTCTAAAAGAAATTCTCTGTAATAGCTGTGCAACACGCTTGTAAACTATTATCAAAAGAAAATTATCTTATATTCGGTAGTTACCGCAATATATAGATAATAGATATTTGATTTTGTTTTATTTTCTCAGGCTGTCATTATAGCATTGTGGTATTGTTATTAGAGACCATCAAAATCCTTTTGCATATCTCTCTGAGGAGGAGTTCATCAAGAGGTATAGGCTGTCCAAGGAATGCATCCATGAACTTCTTGAACGAGTTGAACCACATATGCCTCGGTTAACGAGTTACCTTCCATAAGATTTTTAACTTCGGTTAACGAGCAATCCCTCGATTAACGAGTTTCTTACGAGCCGACCTCCACATGTTTTAGCTTGCATTTGGCGGTCCACCAGCTGTAGTATTAGTCCGCCAATACAGTAATCGGTTCTAGGGCTTAAATTCCTTACCCTTTTAGTAAATATCAAGAAGTTTATACTATTCAATCATTTTAAAAGTTTAATATTAAATTTTTTAGTCATTTTAACAATTTTTGAACATAATTGAAGGTATGGTCACTAGTTTGTGGCACGTCAACCAGCCTGCCAACACAGCATACAGGCGTCAGTCTTTATGTCTTTTCAGTGGAGGTAACATCTTGCTTGAGACCCTCTTCAACTAAATGCTTTTTTTGCTGTGTTTGCAAGCAAATTATTGGTCATTTTGAAATTTATTTTACATATTGACAATATATAATGCAGTGCAGTGTTGATTTAAAGAAAATAATCTTGAATTACACCAAGAGAACTAAAATTTTATGGGTGAAATGGTGCCATGGGGTGACTTCTCTTCCACCCCAATGCCTTCTCTTCTCCCTTCCCCTCCACCCCCATTCTAATTCCCATCATCATCATCATCATCATCCAGGAGCCTTCTACATACACACCTCAAAGTAAGTGTACTTTCCTACCTTTTTTGTTGAATTTAGGCAATTTTCGGTGAGCTGGAACCAATTACCCAAAAACCCATTGAAACAATGGTTTCGGTTAACCATTGTACTCGTTAACCGAGGGACCACTGTACAGTACAGTGCAGTGGAGTGCAGTACAGTATATGTAAAATTAAATAATTCAAACAATTTAGTATTTTGCTTGAAATAAAATATATACACATTTCTAAAGGCTTCAAAGTACAGTACTATACTGTACTGAAATAGTTTGCAAGTGTCAGAGAAATCCATAAACAATTTTAGTTCCTCTAAATAAGAACAAGCAGTAAAACCAAATTTACCACAGTACCTGTACAGTCCTGTATATAAATTAATAATACTGTAAACATACTTAGTTTGAAATTGCAAATACAGTTATTGCAATAATCAATCTTTAAAGATTTTACATGTACAGATTGACCCTCGTTAAAACGGAATAATAGGGGGGGGGAAGGGTGTCCGTTTTAGCCGATTGTCCGAATTAACCGATTTAAGGGTTAATATTGCATAATATTGCATTATACAGCTATGTGTATGTATATTTGAGTGCCCCGTCATAGGAGTCTGTTTTCCCTCACTTCAGGACGCCTGAGTCGTCCGTTTTCTCTTTATCTTAGAGTGCAGTACACCAGTGACTTCTTTATTTCTTAGTAATGACACAGAATTTGAAATTGTAACTGGGGTTGCAATTGTTGAGGCAACTTAGGTATGTCTGATTACAGCTGGAATATTCAAGATCCATTGTGAGTGATGTTTAAAGCTTCAACTGTCTTTATGGTTGGTAAAACTTGTCAAATCTGTCAGTATGAATGGCATGTGTGAGGCCTTGTGTTTGTACAACCGCTAAATATATAAATATATAATGTTATGGTAATTATCAGAAACACACATAGGCATGACTAGGTTTATTACAAAGTGATGAAAAGGGTACTGTAAAGTGGGTAGTCCACAAAACATGTAGCTACGTCTCTCTTTATTTGAGTGCCCCGTCAAAGAAGTCCATTTTCTCTCACTTCAGGACACCTGAGTCATCCGTTTTTTCTTAATCTTAGAGTGCAGCACACCAGTGACTTCTTTATTTCTTAGTAACGACACAGAATTTGGAATTGCAACCCGAATTGCAACTGGGACAATCCCAGAACCAGAAATTTGATACAGACAATTCAGTTTTCGTCCGATTTATCCGAAATTCGGATTAAAGGGGTCCGAATTAATGAGGGTCGACTGAACTGTATTGTACCTGTATTGAAACTGTCATTGAAGTACCAAAGAAATGTGAAATAAAAGAATGATTAAAATTACCAAATAAGTACAGTGGTCCCTCGGTTAACGAGATTTCGGTTAACGAGTTACCTCCCATAAGATTCTTAACTTCGGTTAACGAGCAATCCCTCGGTTAACAAGTTTCTTATGAGCCAACCTCAACAAGTTTTGGCTTGCACTTGGCGGTCAACCAGCTTTAGTATTAGTCCGCCAATACATTAATCGGTTCTAGGGCTTAAATTCCTTACTATTTTAGTAAATACTGTATCAAGAAGTTTATACTATTCAATAATTTTAAAAGTTTAATATTAAATTTTTTAGTCATTTTAACAATTATTGAACATAATTGAAGGTAAAGTGACTAGTTTAATGCGCGGCATCCAGCCTCTCAACACACCATACAGGCGTTAGTCTCTTTCTGTTTTCACTGGAGGTAACATCTTGCTTGAGACTCTCTTCAACTAAATGCTTTTTTTCTGTGTTTCCAAGCAAATTATTGGTCATTTTGAAATTTATTTTACATATTGACAATATATAGCGCAGTGCAGTGTTATTTTAAAGAAAATATTCTTTATTTACAACAAGTTTAACTTTAAAAAACAAGTGTTGACATTGTTTGAATCCAGCATGGGGCCTAAGAGATCAAGAAAAGCGATTTCAATCCAAACCAAGCAGGAAATCATAAAAAAACATGAACAAGGCATTAGAACAAATGCGCTATGCAAAGAATATGGCATGTCGACATCAACTGTGTCGACAATTCTTGCACAGAAAGACGAATTTAAAGAAGTGAAAGTGAGAGACAAATCTACAAGAGTGTTTAAAAGTAGATCCATAATTGCAGAAACTGAGAGGTTACTTCTCATCTGGATTAGGGAAAAACAGATGAAAGGGGATTCAGTTTCTACTGAATTCATTTGTGAAAGAGCCAGGGAGATTTACGAACATTTAAAGACAGATCAACCTGGTTCTTCAGGCACAGAATTTGAAGATTTTCGGGCCAGCAAAGGCTGGTTCGAAAAATTTAAGAAAAGAAGTGACATTTTCAGTGCTGTTAGGCATGGTGAAGCTGCTAGTGCTGATAAGGAAGGGGCAGCAAAGTTTTTCGTGGAATTTAAAGAACTGATGAATACAGAAAATTATCTTCCACAGCAAGTGTTCAATGTGGACAAAACTGGGCTGTTCTGGAAAAAGATGCCCAAAAGAACATTTATCACCAGAGATGAAGCCTCTTTACCTGGGAATAAACCCATGAAAGACCGTCTCACTCTATTGCTTGGTGCCAATGCTTCAGGGGATTTCCGACTGAAGCCTACGCTTGTCTACTACTCTGAAAACCCCAGGGTGTTCAAGCAACAGAAAGTGGTAAGAACAAAGCTTCGAGTTTATTGGATGTCCAACCGTAAGGCATGGGTGACAAGACAGCTCTTTAATGAATGGGTTGTTGATGTGTTTTGCCCTCCTGTCAAGAGCTACCTAACCACCAATAAACTCCCTTTAAAGGCTCTTCTCCTCATGGATAATGCTCCTGGTCATGACCCTGACCTTGCCAGAAATTTGGAGTATCAATTTGACTTTGTGAAAGTGTTTTTTTTGCCTCCAAACACTACATCAATCATACAGCCAATGGACCAGAATGTGATCAGCAACTTCAAGAAGTTGTACATGAAGAAAATGTTTAGGTGTCATCAGGCAACTTCCAATGATCCTGAACTAACACTGAAACAGTTCTGGAAGACCCAATTCAACATCCTGGAGGCTGTAAAATTGATTGTGTCATCATGGCAAGAAGTCTCCACTAGATCCCTCAATTCTTCATGGAAAGCACTGTGGCCATCAGTAGTCCATGATTTTGAGGGATTTGAGGAAGAAACAGAGTTGGACCAGGACATTGCATCCATTGGTCAGTCATTGGGCCTTGAAGTGGAGGAGGAGGATGTGGAAGAGCTTGTGATGTCTCATGAGGAGGAACTTACTCCTGATGACTTGAAGCAACTGGATGAGATGTTACAGGTAGAGGCTGACAGTGGTGAGGAGGAAATTGAAAGTGATGACCATAGGCCAGCTAAACAGTTGAAAGATGTGATTTACTACTGGGAGAAGTTCAGGGAACTGGCTTCAAAGCACCCAGATGTGGAAAAAAATGAACTAACTTTGTGTCATGTTGAGGACTCAGTGGTCTCCTTCTTTAAACGTAAGTTAATGGTGAGGAGGAGAGATGCCCCACAGACCACAATTGACACTTTCTTCAGTAAAAGGCAGAGGGAACAAGATGCTATCCCTCAGCCTTCCACTTCAAGAAGGAGAGAGGATGTTCATGGTGGAGAATTTGTCAGTCCAGAGGTTCCTGACATTTTCATGGAAGGTGACTCACCTTCCACGAAGCAGTAAAATGCTTCTCCTCCACCTCCACTTCCTTCTCTTCTCCCTTCTCCTCCTCCACCTCCCACTTCAAATTCACATCATCATCATCATCATCCAGGAGCCTTCTACATACACATCTCAAAGTAAGTGAACTTTTCTACCTTTTTTGTTGAATTTAGGCAATTTTTGGTGAGCTGGAACCAATTACCCAAAAACCCATTGAAACAATGGTTTCGGTTAACGAGCAACCTGCTGGAACGGATTGTGCTCGTTAACCGAGGGACCACTGTACAATGAGTATATAATACACAGTATCACAGTAATGTATATTGTAACTGACATTATATCACAAATTGAGTTGAAAGAATCTATATTTGTTCCACAAAAGAAAAAAAAAATATTTCATATTCTCCATTAAGTGCCTAAGAAAAATTAGTAAACAGAGAGAGATAGAAGAAGATCACAGTTTATACATTATCTATTATGACACTGATGGCAAAGTCTCCATAATTTAACTTGATTGCCCACTGCCAGAGGTGGAATTATGGCTGCACTCTTGACATATGCCACTGGTCAACAACTCTAATGCTTGCTCTAAATACATTACGCACAGATTGGGCTGATAATGTATTGTACATACTTGTGAAAGCCTTTATAGCCTCCAATATAGCACCATTCAGTTCTTGTGCACTGTCCTTAATAATGGCAATGAAGCATTCATTCCTCTTATTCACCTGCTTCCTTATCTTCCCCGTGACTGGATGTTGATGCTGCTGTTGGTGGCACGGGTGATCCTGATGTTGGATCAGTTGACCTAAGTGTTCCTGCTGGTGCAGGCGCTGGCATAATTGTTGGTGATGTCTGCCTTCTTCCTTGAAGACGAACTTTTATCTCCACAACTCATGTTTCTGCTTCAATTTTGGCGCGGGGATCGACGTGGTTTGTTTGTATTTATGTTGGATAAGGCGTACCAACCCTCTCGAGTTGCGGCGTTCGGGTTACTAAATAGTAACCCGATGTTTGGGATTGATATTCGAGTTTCACGAATCCATTTGACGAGTTACCAAACAGTAACCCGACATTCGGGCTTGCTGCCCCGAGTGTTTAAAAATATGGCCGTATAACACAAAGGGGTGCCTGTAAAGCATTATCAGTGCTAACTTTAGAAATTAGCGAGCACAGCATTGCCTGAATACAGCATAGCTCAATTTTTGTTTTTGTAATGCAGAGCACTAAATTAACAGAGCACTAAACTAAGATGCATGTCTCTCATTGTTGATCAAATTTTTCACATACTTGTACTATATTAAATTTTTGGTGGAAAATACATGTTTGCACTTTATTGGCAAGATTTTTCAACTCTTGAAAGCTGTCATCCTTAAGTGAAGTATTGAATCGTTTCCTCAGGATTTTACTTTTACTTTTATCCTCTTCACCACTGATCGGCTTGTTAGCCGGTTGGGCAATCGGTCATGTCTCTGTTACGCACTGTTGGCAAGTACCGGGCATCCGGCTCCTGAATGTACCTGAACCTGCTCCAGTGTTGGTCAAATCTGGTCTTGAAAGAGCTCACACTCGGTGCTGTCACAACACTTTCTGGCAGATTGTTCCAAGAGTTCACAACTCTCACTCCGAAAAAGTTTGCCCTCACAGTTTTCTGGACCTGCGGCTACTTTAATCTTGAGATGTGACCCCTTGTGGGGCGAGTGTCCGCCAGCTCCAGGTAAGGACAGTCGACTGAGTAGTGCCCCTTGAGATGCTTATACACCTCAATTAGTTGCCCTTTGCCCATCTGTAGTATAAGCTAGGCAAGTTCAGGTGCTCCAATCTCTCAGGGTAGCTGAGGTGCCAAGGTGCAGGCACCAGTCTGGTGGCCTTCCTTTGAACATTTGTAACCAAGTGACAGTCCCTAGATGGGGAAGCACTTCACTCTTGAAGGGTCATTACAAGGGTCGGACCGTCTAGATATCTGAATGACTTTCTTATAGGACCAAATAATTTATTTGCCTGATTTACCTTCTTCTCGCAATGGTCCGAGAACTTCAGCTCATCTAATATACTATATGAACAGCCGTGTGTCTGTCTGTCTGTCTGTCTGTTCTGGGCAGCCGAAACGGCACAATCGTGTTTCATCAAACTTGGTGGAAAAATCTTTAGGAAGGCATTAATTAACCATGGAAAACGATGCAAGTGTACGGACTTGGCGCACCCTAATTAACCATGCAAGTCTACGGACTTGGCGCACCCTCATTCGCTGTACGCTAGCCAAGCACGAGCGTTCAAACTTTCACCGGGCACGAAGGGCCCGCGATCGCTTGTTGTCAACCTATACACCTAGATCCTTCCACATTCAGTCTCAAATAGTGCAATTTCTTCGTCCCGTTGGGACATATGATACGCCTCCTTACCGTTGGTACGCCCCAGGTGCATCCTCTTACACTTCGTGACATTGAATCTCAGCAGCCATTTCTTTGACCATTCTTGGAGCTCACAGAAATCCTTCTGCAGCTCTTCACAGTCCGCTTGGTTCTTTATTTCCCGGTATAACTTGGCGTCATCCGCAAACATTTGTATTAATGAGTGTACAGTTGTGTCTGCATTTACACGGTCAATTGAACCCGTGGAGGCCCACGTAAGACGAGAAAAGCGTAAATGAAATAACAGAACATATGGGATTAATTGAAATAGAGACTGGGCCGACCCCCAAACTCCACTTTTTCCGACAATACCTACGTTGTAGTAAAAATAACATCTTAATTT
The DNA here is from genome assembly GCF_018991925.1 of Homarus americanus. Taxonomy (NCBI): domain Eukaryota; kingdom Metazoa; phylum Arthropoda; class Malacostraca; order Decapoda; family Nephropidae; genus Homarus; species Homarus americanus. The sequence goes on from NW_024750650.1 coordinate 23,157, forward strand.
TATGATGGTATGCACACACAATTAATATTTAAGAGAAATACAGCGCCCGGTTGATGTCCATTCAAATAATGGACTCAACTCCCCCCCTCTTCCCACGCTCGCTGGCTCCTCCCTCTCTGAGAAATGTTTGGGTGAAAACACTAGATTTTAAGGTACAGTGGTCCCTCGGTTAATGAGCACAATCCGTTCTAGAAGGTTGCTCGTTAACCGAAAAACTCGTTAACCGAAACCATTGTTTCAATGGGTTTTTGGGTAATTGGTTCCAGCTCACCGAAAATTGCCTAAATTCAACAAAAAATGTAGAAAAGTACACTTACTTTTAGGTGTGTATGTAGAAGGCTCCTGGATGATGATGATGATGATGATGATGGGAATTAGAATGGGGGTGGAGGAGAAGGCACCCCATGGTGCCATTTCACCCAAAAAATTTTAGTTCTCTTGGTGTAATTCAAGATTATTTTCTTTAAATCAACACATGCACTGCATTATATATTGTCAATATGTAAAATAAATTTCAAAATGACCAATAATTTGCTTGCAAACACAGAAAAAAAGCCTTTAGTAGAAGAGAGCCTCAAGCAAGATGTTACCTCCACTGAAAAGAGAGAGAGACTGGCGCCTGTTTCGTGTGTTGCCAGGCTGGATGGCGCGCATAAAACTAGTTTCCTTACCTTCAATTATGTTCAATAATTGTTGAAATGACTAAAAAATTTAATATTAAACTTTTAAAATTATTGAATAGTATAAACTTCTTGATATTTACTAAAATGGTATGGAATATATGCCCTAGAACTGATTACTGTATTGGCGGACTAATACTACAGCTGGTGGACCGTCAAATGCAAGCGAAAACATGTTGAGGTCGGCTCGTAAGAAACTCGTTAATCGAGGGATTGCTCGTTAACCGAAGTTAAGAATCTTATGGAAGGTAACTTGTTAACCGAGGGACCACTGTATAGTAATAAATAAAACCTCAGACTAAAGTTAGGATAACATAATGACATTGCTGGATTCCTTGCAGGACAGGGAATATTTTGAATGTAAACGTCATATATTTTGCACAAAAGACAAAATGTTTGTTAATTTTCATCATCTCCTTAAATTACATCTAAAATTTTTATGTCTAATGCAAATTTTAAGATGTTTATATTGAAAATGATCACCATCTTGTAAGAATTCCAGCAATGTAAATTATATTCTGGCCGGGTAATTTGTATGAATTTTATGAACTAAAAACAAATTTCTTTAGTAAATAAACAAATTATACTTCACCCAGACACTATCTGTCAATCAAAATACCCCACCTCCCGCTCCCCCCCCCGCTCGCTGGGCCCCTCCCTCCCTCCCTACCAGAGAAATGTTTGGGTTTAAACAGTATACAGTGGCCCCTCGGTTAACGAACTCAATCCGTTCCAGAAGGTCGTTCGTTAACCGAAACGTTCGTTAACCGAAACCATTGTTTCAATGGGTTTTTGGGTAATTGGTTCCAGCTCACCGAAAATTTCCTAACTTCAACAAAAATGGCGGAAAAATTTACTTACTTTGAGGTGTGTATGTAGAAGGCTCCTGGATGATGGTGATGATGTGCATTTGAAGTGGGAGGTGCAGGAGGAGAAGGGAGAAGAGAAGGAAGTGGAGGTGGAGGAGAAGCATTTTACTGCTTCTTGGAAGGTGAGTCACCTTCCATGAAAATGTCAGGAACCTCTGGACTGACAGATTCTCCACCATGAACATCCTCTCTCCTTCTTGAAGTGGAAGGCTGAGGGCTAGCATCTTGTTCCCTCTGCCTTTTACTGAAGAAAGTGTCAATTGTGGTCTGTGGGGCATCTGTCCTCCTCACCATTAACTTATGTTTAAAGAAGGAGACCACTGAGTCCTCAACATGACACAAAGTTAGTTCAGTTTTTTCCACTTCTGGGTGCTTTGAAGCCAGTTCCCTGAACTTCTCCCAGTGGTAAATCACATCTTTCAACTGTTTAGCTGACATATGGTCATCACTTTCAATTTCCTCCTCACCACTGTCAGCCTCTACCCGTAACATCTCATCCAGTTCCTTCAAGTCATTAGGAGTAAGTTCCTCCTCATGAGACATCACAAGCTCTTCCACATCCTTCTCCTCCACTTCAAGACCCAATGACTGACCAATGGACACAATCTCCTGGTCCAACTCTGTGTCATCCTCAAATCCCTCAAAATCATGGACTACTGATGGCCACAGTGCTTTCCATGAAGAATTGAGGGTTCTATTGGAGACTTCTTGCCATGATGACACAATCAATTTTACAGCCTCCAGGACGTTGAATTGTGTCTTCCAGAACTGTTTCAGTGTTAGTTCAGGATCAATGGAAGTTGCCTGATGACACCTCCTAAACATTTTCTTCATGTACAACTTCTTGAAGTTGCTGATCACATTCTGGTCCATTGGCTGTATGAGTGATGTAGTGTTTGGAGGCAAAAACAACACTTTCACAAAGTCAAATTTATACTCCAAATTTCTGGCAAGGTCAGGGTCATGACCAGGAGCATTATCCATGAGGAGAAGAGCCTTTAAAGGAAGTTTATTGGTGGTTAGGTAGCTCTTGACAGAGGGGCAAAACACATCAATAGCCCATTCATTAAAGAACTGTCTTGTCACCCATGCCTTACGGTTGGACTTCCAATAAATTCCAAGCTTTGTTCTTACCACTTTCTGTTGCTTGAACACCCTGGGGTTTTCAGAGTGGTAGACAAGCATAGGCTTCAGTCGGAAATCCCCTGAAGCATTGGCACCAAGCAATAGAGTGAGACTGTCTTTCATGGGTTTATGCCCAGGTAAAGAGGCTTCATCCTTGGTGATGAATGTTCTTTTGGGCATCTTTTTCCAGAACAGCCCAGTTTCGTCAACATTGAACACTTGCTGTGGAAGATAATTTTCTTCTTCCATTAGTTTTTTAAATTCAATTAAAAACTTTGCTGCCCCTTCTTTATCAGCACTAGCAGCTTCACCATGCCTAACAACACTTAAAATGTCACTTCTTTTCTTAAATTTTTCGAACCAGCCTTTGCTAGCCCGAAAATCTTCAAATTCTGTTCCTGAAGAACTAGGTTGATCTGTCTTTAAATGTTCATAAATCTCCCTGGCTCTTTCACAAATGAAATCACCAGAAACTGAATCACCTTTCATCTGTTTTTCCCTAATCCAGATGATAAGTAACCTCTCAGTTTCTACGATTAGGGATCTACTTTTAAACACTCTTGTAGATTTGTCTCTCACGTTCACTTCCTTAAATTTGTCTTTTTGTGCAAGAATTGTCGACACAGTTGATGCCGACATGCCATATTCTTTGCATAGCGCATTTGATTTAATACCTTGTTCGTGTTTTTTTATTATTTCCTGCTTCATTTGGATTGAAATCACTTTTATTGATCTCTTAGGCCCCATGCTGGATTCAAACAATGGCAACACGTATTTTTCAAAGTTAAACTAGCTGTAAATAAAGAATATTTTCTTTAAAATAACACTGCACTGCACTATATATTGTCAATATGTAAAATAATTTTCAAAATGACCAATAATTTGCTTGGAAACACAGAAAAAAAGCGTTTAGTTGAAGAGAGTCTCAAACAAGATGTTACTTCCAGTGAAAACAGAGAGAGACTGACGCCTGTTTGCTGTGTTAAGAGGCTGGATGCCGCGCATTAAACTAGTCACTTTACCTTCAATTTTGTTCAATAATTGTTAAAATGACTAAAAAATTGAATATTAAACTTTTAAAATTATTGAATAGTATAAACTTTTTGATATTTACAAAAATAGTAAGGAATTTAAGCCCTAGAACCGATTAATGTATTGGCGGACTGATACTAAAGCTGGTTGCCCGGTCAGTGCAAGCGAAAACATGTTGAGGTCGGTTCGTAAGAAGTTCGTTTAGCAAAATTTTTTTCGTTAAACGAATTGAAGATCCTTATGGAAGGCAGTTCGTTAATCAAAATTACGTTAACCGAGGTGTTCGTTAAACGAGGGGTCACTGTACAGTAAAAGTCCAAAAATCCGGATGCCAGAAATCCAGACCACCCGAGAATCATGACTTTTCGAAAACTCACTTTTTTTTTAAATTTAGGTGGCTTTTGTGTATATGTGCGCATGCGTGAGCGCCACCGCTGCACAGCGACAACAAGCGAACACGCAGTCGCCACTTTAAAACAAGCAATCAAACTGTGACAACGCATGTAATTTTGAGTTCTACTCTTTCCATTTACAGAATACTGCACAAGCCCATAATAATGGCTCCTAAAGTAGATAAACTTCGTTGTGTGAAGAGAAAGAACACATTGAAATTGAGTGACAAACTTGAAATAATTAAGAAACTAGAACGTGGTGTGAGCAATACTGTTCTAATGGAAACATACGACATTGGAAAGTCTACAATTTATGATATAAAAAAGGCAAAGAATAAAATTCTAGAATTCATATCTTTTTCTTTAAGACTGCTCGTTTTGATAAATGAAGCATGCTATATTTGCTAATGAATAACCTATCAAAATGTACCTGTTCATCTCTTCTTTATTCCTCCTTAAATTAGAATTTTAAAAGTACTGCCTGAGAATCCGGAAAATCCGAAAATCGGGACCGACCCAATCCCCAAGCAGTCCGGATTTTTGGACTTCTACTGTATGTACATTTTTATTAATAAATAATACCTCAGACTAAAGTTAGGATAACATAATTGACATTGCTGGATTCCTTGCAGGACAGGGAATATTTTCAATGTAAACGTCATATATTTTGCACAAAAGATAAAATGTTTGCTAATTTTCATCATCTCCTTAAATTACATCTAAAATTTGTATGTGTAATGCAAATTTTAAGATGTTTATATTTAAAATGATCACCATCTTGTAAGGATTCCAGCAATGTAAATTATATATTTTATGAGCTAAAAACATATTTATCTTCAGTAAATAAACAGGTGCACCCCAACTTACGACGGGGTTAGGGACCCAAATCCAGGTCGTAAGTCCGACATGGTCGTAAGTCCGACATCGATAAAAAAAAAATCTACAATGAAATACAGTACAGTTAACCCTCACTTTACGCGGTTAATGTAACCCGCAGGGTCCCGCGTAAAGTGAGGAACGCGTAAAGTGAATAACATAACATATGGGATTAATTGAAATGGAGTCCGAGCCGATCCCCAAACTCCACTTTTTGACGACACACAACTATGTTGTAGTAAAAATTTTATCTTAACTTTATGATGGTATGAAAAAACAAGTAATATAGAAGAGGTTAGGTTAGGAAAGATAAAGGTTAACATAGGAAAAATAAAGGTTAGGTTAGAAAACTAAAAATTAGGTGTAACACTTACGGTAGTAGAAGAGATGGGTCGGCATACGGGGATGGAGGCTGGTTCCGAGGCAGAGGGCAGATTACTGGCCCTCAGGTGAATCACCATTACTAGGTGAATCACCATCACTGTCACTTACAGTTGTCAGGGCTTCCCTGACAAATCCCTCAAAGTCATCTTCACTGCCACTATCACTGGCTTGGGCTGGCTGTGGTGGGTTGCGGGCGAAGAAATCTGTTATGCTTTGCTGACGGCTGGCGTTGATGTTGTCGTGATACACCTTGATGTACAGGCTCCATAGCCTGCACCAGCCGGGTATGGAAGACTTCATAGCGGTCATCGTCATTGTCGCGGGAAAGGAAGGACTTCATCTTCTCTGCACACTCCATGGCACCCTTAATATCACTATGACTTAAATTGTGTTCTTCGGAGACTGACGCACCTTCTTCCTCCTCTTCACTGACGTGTTCTTCTTCCAACATCTCGTCGGCAGTCACTTCAGGATCTCTGATCACCTCCAGGATGTCGTCGTTGGTGGTCTCGGAGAAGCCTGGAACTGTAACAGTCTGCGCAGCTTCTCTGGCAAGGTCCACTGCTACTGCAACATTCTGAACCTCACCAGTCACAGATTGACTCCTCCTCTCACCTGGTATTCCATGCAACACATGTCTCCATGCGTGACGAATTGTAGCAATAGACAGCTGATCCCATGACTCCACCAAGAAGTCCACAGCTTTCTTGATGTTAAATACTCTCCAGAATTGTTTGAACAGTATTTTTTGCTGTTCTAACTGTTGATCCTCATCTTCTTCGCCCTTGCTATCGGTGGTGGTGTCACTCAGGTTACGCAACTCTTCCCTGGTGTTGGTGTAGTCGTTCAGGAGCTGGAATTTTTTTGTTGAGAATGCAGCTTTCACATTGCAAATCAACTCCTGGTCCATGGACTGGATTAAAGACGTAGTGTTGGGAGGAAGGAAGACCACTTTTACGTTGGGGTGACGATCTAACAGTAGGGGCGAGTGTCCTGGTGCGTTGTCCAGCAGCAACAAAATATTAAATGGGACATTCTGTCGCTCACAGAATTTCTTTACATCGGGAACAAAACAGTCATCAAACCAGGAGAGGGACAGTGTAGAGAACATCCATGCCTTACGTGCGGTCAGCCAGTGGACATTTAGCTTGGTCATGTCCATGCTCTTGTAGGCGTGCGGCTTGCGGGCTGTGTGGATCACCGATAACTTGAGCTTACAGGTACCGGAGGCATTGGTGGTAAACAGGACGGTGATGCGTTCCTTCTGCATTTTCCGGCCCCGAATCCTGCTGGCATTCTTCACAACGAAGGACTTGGAAGGTAGCTTTTTCCAGAAAAGACCAGATTCGTCCATGTTAAACACCTGGTCGTCACTGTACTGTCCTTCCTCCATAATCTCACGTAAAAACGGAGGAAATTCCCGAGCCGCAGCACGATCAGCACTCACTTCTTCACCACCAATGTTTATATTGGTGATCTTGTTCCGGATCTTAAACCTCTGTAACCACCCAGAGGAAGCATTAAAGGGTTTGGGCTCTGAAGTTCCCATCTTTCGTGCCACTGCCATGTACAGTTCACGTGCGTAGTCCTTAACAGAGCGCGTGTCGACCGCCATGTTCCGTCGCGCCTGACGCACCAAGTACCTCACAAGTAATTTTCTGTCTTGAGAAGCACCTGGTTGTGAAAATACTTGATCATAGAAGCACCTGTAGACTTTGTGATCTTCATGTGCTCCTTTATCTTGGCTGAATCCTTCTTTATAGTCCGGATCGTAGATTCGTTCACGCCATGCTGGCGCGCCAAATCAACCTGCCTTGTTCCTTTCTCCAACTCTTGGATGATGCTATACTTCACCTCGTAGCTTAAGGAACGTCGTGTCTTCTTTGGTTTAGTGCCGCTGGGTCCAGGTAAGGAAAGGTTTCTCTCTGGGGGTGGTGGTCCGGCGGAAGCCATTTTACGGAACAATGGATGCGCGTTTACACGGTGTGGCCTTGAGGGATGAAACTGCCGCGGCTAGGTCAAGCATCGTCTCTCCTCCCTCCCTCCCCGGGGTGGTCACGTCATAATACTTTAAGCCAATTACAGCTAGCAGCAGAGGGGGGTAGGGATGCATGGCCAATCACAGGTCTGATACGTCATATGACGTCAGTGATAACGCAACAAAGACACACACTGCGCAACCTTACCGCGCCGCTTGCCCAAGCGGAGGGAGGAGGAGGGAGAGGCAGGCAGGCAGGCAGGCGGGCGGGTGGCGCGAATCTAAAAATAGCGTCGCGCCGGACACTCTCAACGTAATGGGGTACACGACCGCGGAATGTGAGCATGTTAGGTTCTGGCAAGGCACCGTGTTAACGTGGAAACGCGGAATGCGGGACCGCATAAAGTGAGGGTTAACTGTACATTAAACGTAATAAATAACGAGGAATGGATACAGTAGAGTAAAAGTAATAAATAATGAGGAATGGATACAGTGTGACTGAGCACTTACCATAAATGTAGTCAGCTGAATGCACACAGGGCCCCCATAATTTTCTATTTACAGTGACCCCTCGGTTAACGAACTCAATCCGTTCCAGAAGGTCGTTCATTAACCGAAAAGTTCGTTAACCGAAACCATTGTTTCAATGGGTTTTTGGGTAATTGGTTCCAGCTCACTGAAAATTGCCTAAATTCAACAAAGATGGTAGAAAAGTTCACTTACTTTGAGGTGTGTATGTACAAGGCTCCTGGATGATGATGATGATGATGGGATTTAGAATGGGGATGAAGGAGAAGGAAGAAGAGAAGGCATTGGGGTGGAAGAGAAGTCACCCCATGGTGCCATTTCACCCATAAAATTTTAGTTCTCTTGGTGTAATTCAAGATTATTTTCTTTAAATCAACACTGCACTGCATTATATATTGTCAATATGTAAAATATCTTTCAAAATGACCAATAATTTGCTTGGAAACACAGAAAAAAAGCATTTAGTTGAAGAGAGTCTCAAGGAAGATGTTACCTCCAGTGAAAACAGAGAGAGACTAACGCCTGTTTGCTGTGTTAAGAGGCTGGATGCCACGCATTAAACTAGTCACTTTACCTTCAATTATGTTCAATAATTGTTAAAATGACTAAAAAATTGAATATTAAACTTTTAAAATTATTGAATAGTATAAACTTCTTGATATTTACTAAAATAGTAAGGAATTTAAGCCCCAGAACCGATTAATGTATTGGCGGACTGATACTAAAGCTGGTTGCCCGGTCAGTGCAAGTGAAAACATGTTGAGGTCGGTTCGTAAGAAATTCGTTAACCGAATTGAAGATCCTTATGGAAGGCAGTTCGTTAACCGAAATTTCGTTAACCGAGGGGTCACTGTACAGGATACATGGAGACTATATTATTTGGAAGAAGCAGAAGAGGAGACAGGGCTGGGTGGGTCATCAAAGTCGCTTTCTTCAGACAGGTTTATGTGCTGTGGAAACTTGCTGGTTGAAGGTATTGGATCATCTTGAGGGAGTGAAGAGGCAGCACTGGTGGGGCGTGAGGAGACAGCACTGGGGGACTTCTTGAAATAGATGTCCAATTTAGACTGCACAGTTTGCTTTTTCTTTTCACTATAAATTTCTCTGTAGCAAGCAAGTGCATCTTGGATCATTCTGTCAACTTTGGCATAACGCTCATAATTTTGATCCATGTCATCAAACATTTGCATTGCTTTATTAATTGTAGCAAATGCCTCTGCCATATGTTTCACTGAAAACTTTTTGGGGGGTACAGGTTCTTCTGTTCTTCTTCTACATTTTGTCTCTCTTCTTCCTCTGCAATTTTCTGTGCATCTAGTTCAATAAGATCCTCATTACTGAGGTCTTCTGCTACACTTTCAACCAACTGTCCAACATCTTCATTATCAATTTCTAACTCCAGCTGTTTACCTAACTCCACTACCTTGTTACTAATATCCGAAATAACTTCATTTTCATTAAATCCTTTGAAACTGTTCACAAATCTTTTCAGGATTTTCTTCCATATTCCATTCATGCAATGTTTTGTAACCTGATCCCATGCTGCACTAATGTTCTTTATACATGACAAAATGTTGTACTCCTTCCAAAACTCTCTGAGCGTTATCTCACCTTCAGTAGCAGCAACAGCCTGAGCGAAGGTCGTGCGTAAATAATTCGCTTTAAAGGCAGCAATAGCACCTTGATCCATGGGTTGGATGATAGAGGTAGTGTTAGGTGGAATGTAGACTACCTTAACATCAGGGTGCATGTCGTCCAGGTGTGGTGGGTGTCCCGGAGCATTATCCAAAATCAGTAAAATCTTGAATGGAATCTGTTGTTACAGACAATACTCCTTGGCTAGTGGAATGAAACAAGTCATGAACCAATCCTCAAACAGTGCTAGGGTCATCCAGGCTCTCTTATTGCTGTGATAAAACACTGGCAGTGTGTGCTTGCTGACATGTTTAAAAGCCCTGGGGTTCTCTGAATGATAGATCATGAAGGGCTTTAGCTTGAAACCAGCAACATTCCCCCACAACAGAAGAGTAATTCTGTCCTTGAATGCCTTGAATCCGGGCATTGTTTTCGCCTCTTTGTGGATGTATGTCTGCTCAGGCATGCGCTTCCAGAATAATCCAGTCTCATCCACATTGAATATTTGCTCAGGCAAATAATTCCCTTCCACAATCACATCAACTAACTTCGCCTTAAAAGATTCGGCAGCACCAACATCGGCACCAGGTGCCTCTCCACTCACCTAAACATTATGTAGACTGTAGCGTTTTTTAAATCTATCAAACCACCCATGACTTCCTGTAAAGGTTTGATCACATTCATCTCCTGCGTGCTCCTTCAGGCTTTGGAACAGGCTTCTTGCTTTAGCCTGTATGGTTAGAAGGCTTAAGGGTACACGCTACTGTATCTGGTCTTCTATCCATATCACCAATAATTTTTCCATATCGTGAATAGGACCTTGTTTTCTCTTTGATATTATAGTTCCCTTTATTGGTGTTGTTCCTTTCACTACTTCACGAATACGTTCCTTGTCCTTCAGAATAGTGGATATAATCGAGTGTGAGAAACCTAGGTCGCGTGAGATTGTTGCTACTGTTTTTCCATTCTCATACTGTGTTATTATCTTCATTTTCATCTCAAAAGTAATTGCCAGTCTCCTTTTCCTTGGAACACCACCAGCACTCTCTCTTTTACGCTTTCCAGTCATTATATAGTCAATTAAATACGATAATAACGAAAGTTTACAGCGCTCCACTGAGTGAGTGTACCCACGAGGCGACCCGAGACGCGCCACCCTCTCACCCGGGATGGAAACGTTTCAGTATAGAAAATGCGCACGTCATTTGAAAATATTTTTGGTCACGACGGTCGCAGTCGTATGTCCCGACGGACGTACGGTCAGAGCAGATAGTAGTCGGGGACTACCTGTATACTTCACCAACGTAAATGATGAAATTTACCGCGTAATGAAAACATCATTCTGGCAAGGTGCCACGTAAATGACCAAACGAGTAAACAAAAACCGCGTAAATCCAGACTCAACTGTACAACGTCAGGCATGTCATTTATGAAACAAACAAACAACAGCGGGCCCAATACACTACCCTGTGGTACCCTGCTTGTGACAGGTCCAGATGATGATTTTGTGCCATTAACCACCACACACTGCTTGCGGTTATGCAGAAAGTCTTCTATCCACGCTAGGACATTTCCCCGAATTCCGTACCCTTCCAGTTTGATTTTCAGCCTTTCATGGGGTACACTGTCGAAAGCCTTGGCAAAATCTAGGTCGATATTACTACCCTTTTCCAGAATATGGGTCCAAATATCCAATACCTTGAGCAATTGTGTTAAGCAGGAGCGCCCTGGCATAAAACCGTGTTGGCAATCCTTTACAAGGTTGTTTCGTATTACAGTAAACCCCCACTTTACGCATTTCCATGTTTACGCGGTACCCTGCCGAAACCGGAATGCTCACTTTCCGCGTTGTGTGTACCCTTTTACGCGGAGAGCGGCGCGAGCAGGGTGCGCACAAGGTCGCCCAGTCATCAAAACATTACCGACTTCTTCACCCGCCACCCACCACAGCCGGCCCAAGTCAGTGATAGTGATAATGATAGTGAGGATATGGACTTATATGGACTTTGAGGGGTTTGACAAAGAGGCCCTGCAAGCCTCTGTGGTGGATAGTGATACAATTGATACAAGTGATACAGGTGAGGGCCAATAATCTGCCCTCAGTCTCGGAACCAACCCTCCATCCCCGTGTGCCCAGCCATCTTTTCTACTCATGTAAGTGTTAAAAAACCTAATATTATTGATATTTCTCTTAATTATTAATTGTGTGTGCATACCATCATAAAATTAAGAAGTTATTTTTGCTACAACGTAGGTATTGTGTCTGAAAAAGTGGAGTGTGGGGGTCGGCCCGGTCTCTAATTCAATTAATCCCATATGTTATGTTGTTCACTTTACGCGTTTCTCACTTTACGCGGGCCGCCGTGGGTTCAATTGACCACGTAAAGTGAGGGTTCACTGTAGATGTTCCATCGCGGCATCTCTGATAATACTCTTAAGTACTTTACATATTATGCTGGCCAGGCTCACCGGTCTATAGTTGTTCGTGGAATGAAGATCGCCCTTCTTGAAGATAGGACTCACATAAGCAATTTTCCAATCACTGGGGACCTTTTGTTCATCCAGACATTTACAGAACAGGATCTTCAGGGGCTCAGCAAGCTCATTGCACAACTCTCTGAGCACTCTGGGATGCACCATTAGGGTGGGTCATAGGAGGGAAGATCAGCTAAAACTAATGGCCCATCACTTTTTTGGTAGATTTTAGTGTATATAAACAGAAAATAATTTCAGTTTCAATATTTTGCAACCTTATGCTAGGTAAATTTTAGCGTGAAATTTATCGAAAATCTAATGTACAGCTGCATTAGTGCATTACAATTAAATAGTGAACATTGCTTTCTGACTTCATTCTTTAACAACCCAACTAACATTATTTTTTTCTGTTTCAGATTCTGATGCATTTATAAGTTGATAATATTTGCGATGGCTGCTTGTGTCAGGACGAGGAACCAAAAATCCAGCCATCTCAGTCACTATCTTGGGTCTGGAAGAGAGCTCCTGAAGTAGGAGTTGCCTACATTGAGAGATGCTTTGAGATACGGTGTTTTAATCAGGCAAATCAGTGAAAAGAACCAAAGAACTTACACAAACAAAGACATTGCCAGTGATATGACCAAAGCTGTCTTGGCACAGTACACTCTGGCTAACGCTCAGTTCAAGCCTCCAGTCATAACAAGTCAGAAGAAGATTAGTGAGAGACTGCTAGCCAGTTGGGAAAAGGCAAGAAGATATCTCTCTTGGGGAGAGAGGAAAACTTGCAGTTGAGGACAGCTTTGCCAATAACTGGACCCAGTTATTTGACATAATTACTTGCAAGTGCCCAATTGTTCTCTGTCTGAGTTTGGATCGTCGTGACTGTAAAATCCGAGGCCCACATCTCCTGTATTTGCAAGCGTGAACTGAAGATTCCTGTGGTCGAACTGGCATTTGTCAAAGCACAGAGACTGGCAGTATAGGGCTCTCATGATTTCTAGCCAAGATATTCCGGAGTCCAAGAGACAGGAGGCTCCCACAGAGAGACAGAAGAGGAGAAGAGTTGCCGAGGAAAAGAGACTTGAGAAGGCCCAGGGTGAGGTAAAAAAGGCCGATGATTGGAGTCAAGCTGATTCAGAGTTTAATGACTTCCCCATGGCTGATCCGAGTGCTGACCAGGAGAATGATGACTTTGTCCCTAACCCAGAAAATAATGATCCCAAACCTTCCAGGCATAAGATTCGAAATAGGAAAGATATCCCGAGCATAGCTCTGGCCAGCATCCGACACCACACTGGTCTCAGAGAAACTGCAGAGATAGCAACAGCTGCCTGGATTGACGGTGGTTTGATAACACCTGATGATGTTCACCTGGTGATAGATCATAACAAAGTAAGGAAAGCTCAGGAGAAACTTGTCAGTAACCTAGAAGAGGAGTTTGATAAGGGGATAAGAGAAAATGGAATCAATTGTTTGTTCTTTGATGGGAGAAGGAATGACACTAAAGTGTTCATGAAAGTTGGAGATTCTGACAAGTTGTTTCCTGCCATGGTGAAGGAGGAACACTACTCCTGCTGCAGTGAACCAGGAGGGAAGTATTTGTGGCATTTCACTCCAGAGAAAGATGACATCAGGAAACCAGCTGAGATAATGGCAGATAACATTGTGAACTGGCTCAGAGAGAGGAACGTAGACCAGACCCTGCAGGCCATTGGAGGGGACAGCACCAACACGAACACAGGGTGGCAAGGGGGGGTCATACAGTGGATAGAGCGGAAGATTGGGAGGAAGCTGGTCTGGATTGTTTGTGACCTCCACACCAGCGAGTTGCCACTCAGACATCTGATCCAGGAGCTGGATGGCAAGACCTTTCAAACAATGATGGTCTGGTCCTCTTGGCAAGATGCTGGACTCTGCCACTCGAGTTAGAAATAAACTGAAGCCTTGAAAAATCACAGTTGGCCCTCCACTGCTGAGCTTGCACATACTGTCATTGACGACCTGAGTACCGACTGTACTATGGTTGCCACGATTTGCAGTGCCATCAAACCGGGGGGTCATGCCTGATAGACTTGCTTACCTGCAGATAGGTCCAGTCTCATTATCTCTAGGTGGTCACAACGGTTTCAGGTTCTACAGAATTTGGGTCAGCCCATCATAAACTGAAAGGGAACCAGCTTCACAACCTGAGATCCTATTGTCCACCTATCGAGGTTCACTTGCCAAATTGGTTCAACACCAAGGTCAAGTCATCGCTCTCCCAAGGTCCGAGGCATGTCTTCTTCCAGCTTGAGCGCCCTCTGGAGGAGTCAGCTGGGCGAAGGTTGTTCAGATTGTGGAGCAGATCAGAGGAGATCTTCTGCATCATCCTTAAGGCAGTTCTGCAGACAATGCCTTGCAGTAAGGATGAGGAGGAGAGAAGAGTGGCAGTCAAAAAGATCTTGGATATGAGACTTATGAGAGGATCTGGGCATGACTAACGTTGGTGGACGATTCCCTTCAGGGTCAGAAAGACTCCTGAAGTCAATCTAGGTGCCAAGACCCTCACTGATCTCATAGATCTGATAACATCCAGGCTGGCAGTGAGCCCCCTCTACCTGCAGCCTCACCCAATGTTCAAGTCAGAGCTCTGGACAATCCCCATGCATGTCCCTGCCTGGCCCCTCGCACACCCAGAGTATAGAGCGCAAGGCACAGCAAGTGAGCGAGGCCAGCAGTCACTGCAGGCTGAGCCAGGAGAGGAGGGAAGGCTACATCCTGAGCTCAGGTGGTCAGGCAGGGAGGTGATGAGTAGAAACAGAAGCAAGAAAAGACATGTTCTCATGGTGTGCAGCAACACCGGTCGTGAGTAGTAAACCGGTTTTGTATTTGATGACGCGTTTTCTAAAGGAATATTAAATTTACTGAATGTGTCAAGATCATTAGTTTAATTATTCTGGATCATTTTCATCCTAATAAATTAACCTGATACATTTACTTTACTTAAATAAGCTATTTAGTGGTGTTGGTAAAAGTGTGAATACTGAATTTTCATAAAGATTTCAAGTTGTACCCTACCTCGCAAAAAATGAAAACTTTTCAAATCTGGAAGATATCATGATTCTGCACATAGAACTACATCACATTAACATTCATGGGCCGATGCCAAACTCAAAATGCCTCCCGATAAACATGCACACCCTAATGCACCATGTCAAGGCCAGGACTCTTATGGACCTTTAGCTTTGACTGTTTATTTCTAATACCCTCTTCTGTGAACACACAATCAGTGCTGTGTCGAACCGTCTGTCCTCAAACGCAGGAAGGTTAATCGTATTCTCTCGTGAACACCAAGGAAAAGAAACTGTTCAATGCCTCAGCTTTAGCCTGGTCAGAATCTGCTTAACTACCATCTTCAAGCCTCAGGTCTCATACTCCTACTTGCGTTTTTAATTTTGACTTTGCATAGCGGTAAAACGCTTTTGGGTTTGACTTGACCTCGCTTGCAACCAGCCTCTGGAACTCCTTTTCAGCCCTTCTACACACTGCCATTGCTTGGGTTCTGGCTCTTGCATACATCTTCCTGTCCCTCATGATTTGACCTAACCCACGTTGTCAAACTCTACTATGGTTAAATCAGTTTTGATTTTCTGAAAGGCTTGAAAATGAAACAGAAACTCAATGTGCAAATTTGATGGAATATATGCACAATTTTGTCAGTTCATATCACTCTGAATAACTTGTTGCAAAGTGGTTGAATGTGCTGTTGTATATTTGTCCGGAAAAAAATATAGTGAAGAATGTTGTACACTTTATACACAAACATTCCTCTGCCTTGCAACCTGATGAACCCCTTCATTCACCTCAAATTCCTCATCACTTATTCTCACAGCATTTTTTGAGCTCTCACATAATGTCATGACCACTTGATGAAGATACTCCTTGACCCCTAGTTTTCTCATTGCCTGCTTTAGTGCTTCACATGGTACCCTGTGAAAAGCCTTCTCATATGTGGTAAGACTTTCTTGCCTTCCCTAGATCTCTGTATATTTCTCTTGTCGTTGCTTGGCCATAATTATTGCCTCAATAGTCCCCCTACCTGTCATGAACCCAACTGACATTTCATTAATGTCCACTCTTTCCATTATCAATTTCTTGATCACTCTTTCCACAACTTTCACAATCTGATCTAACAGCTTCAGGCCCCTGGAGTACATAATTTCTGTTACCTGTGAATACTGTTCAATAATAAAATACAAATATAATCCAGATAACCTGGTGGTAGTTGTTGAGAAAAATTGGGGGTTACTGAGTAACTACTCACTGTATACAGTCGTTACAAGGAACTGACCCATATTACAGGGCCCCCCCCCCAAATTCGAGGGGGTTAAGTTCTCAAAATGGTTGCAAATCGCCAACCATAATAACAGTTGCTAACCAGGGGGTGGGGGGTTACATCTGTGTCTGATGATTTATGAGAGTATTTTCCCATTATAATTTATTTTTATGTGTGTCTACACACACACATATTTACAATACAGATAAAGGAAATTACTGTCTCGAGAACGAATGGCTCCCTGTCCCACCCTGAAAATGCTGGCAACTTTGAAACTACCCACAGACATTCTTGGGTACATCCAGGGTGTCATCCACGAATAATAGAGGACCACAAAATAAAAATCTGCAAATTTGGGGGGGGGGGCCCCCTGTACTTGAAGAGTAATTCAGACCTCTGTATGTGTAGGAAGGGTGAGTGCATGCCGACTTAACCATTTGCTTGGTGCCCAGAGTATCAGCTGACACAATGTTGCTGCAATATTGACACTTGGCCTCTGTAGAAAAACAAGAGAAAAAAATATTTGTAAGCATATGTCCATGCCTTGAAACAGACAAACAAACAGCCATACTAATACCTGCATTACTACTTTGCTGTCACTCGGAACCAATTATGACAATCATCCCATGATACAATGATTTGATATAAAGATGTCACCTTTGTTGGTGAGCTACGAGGCAACTCGAGAGGCTGATACAGGACCGGCAGGGCTGTCCACAGATATTGCACGTGTGGAGGACTACATCTAGTGTGGGAAGGGCGGTGGCAGCATCTTTCCGGCGCTTGTCTGCCTCAATGTGCAGTCGGGCTACCTTGAAAGTATTGACACCTCATATGGTGCTCCTACAAGCATTATGGTGTGGAGTGATCGTCTTTGAAGTAAAAGGGCCAATTTGGCATTTTTTTCAGGTTTTTTCGACCCAAAACTTTTATATTATTAAATGCTGTTTTTGCTTGCTCTATTCTTGAGAGGCCCCCCAATACCAAGAACTAACTGACTGAGCATAGTTTACTAACTTGAGAGTCTCCTAGCTCCAAGAGAACAGCTGTTGCACCAAGACACTTAAAATAGAGTAGGATGTGGAGGAAGGAGAAATTGTTCTTATCGCCACAATGGCTTGCATAAATGGGGAAATGAAGGTATAACCAAGTTTTGCAATCTACATCCTCTATTATGAGTTTGGGACATAAAAAAGTTGTTTACTGATGCTTAACAAGATAAATGGATATTGCTTAACCCTTTGCCTTACTAAAATAAATTAATGTACCTTGGAAAAAAAGTTTGTGCAAAAAGAGTTCTTCACGAGTTGCTTTAATTTTTCAAATACTGTACAAGTAACCTTGGGATACTTGATTTTGTCCATTTCATATTAACAGATGGCAGCACAAGATGTGTTAACAGTCACTCAGTTGATGGAATGGCATAGCAAGGGGAGCGAGAAGTGATGAATATTAATAATTTTCTCACCATTTCCAGCCATTTTTTACCCCTAAAAATCTCTAGTGAGGAAATATCCTATGCTGATAGTAATGAATATGTAGACAAAGATGAGTCTGGAAGTAAGAGTGATGTTGTTTCTGACACTGAAAACTCAGATTCTGATGACAAACCAGCAAGTCAGACTGTTGTTCAGGGTTGGAAACAGGTAGATCTGGCTCTTCCTCTTGTTCAACCATTCCCTCAATTTCCATAAACCAGTGAGGCTTCTGTGAATTATATTTCTGACCCACATGATAGTACAGTATTGTATATTGCAATACTTCAACTTTTTTTAATGATCTTGTTGATGTACTGTGATGTACTGTACCTGCATATACCCTTCATAGTTGTCCATTTTTAATGTAATTCCTGAAGTATCTTGGGAGAGTAATTAAAGTGTACTTGACTGTATAATAACTTATATAAAAAATCTATAACTACTGTAAATGTTTTGGTTACTTTGTCCATATTTTTTTTTCCAGAACCTTTTGAAATAAATGGATAAAGCAAAGGTTTAATGAGTTTGTTTAGATATACAAAATGCTTTCTCCTGAAACAATATCATTATATTTCCTGCTACAACTACAAGTAGAAAAGAATAAAAAGTAAAATGATATACATGTATACTATCATGCATCTCGAGATTCACGGTGAAAATATCATGAACCAAGTGCTTAACCGAGGCCAGAACACTCTTTGGTAAGCGTGGCAACTGAGATTCTTTGTAAGTAGCAGAGTCAAGATACTTTTGTTTACCACCCGCTGCACTTTGCTCAGTGGGACAAAATGGATTTTCTAATCCAAATAATTCATATGCCAAAGCTCCAACTGCCCACAAATCCGAATTAGAATAGTCCACATATCGCAAGAGGCCAGGAACAGCTGTCTTAACCTGTAAAGATAAATAATATTAATTATAAGATTAACAGTATAAATTGTATGACATACTGTACCACAAAATCGTTACCACAAAAATACGAAGGTACTGTTGAGAAATTAACACTTCACTTACGGTATGTAGAAAAGAACAAATTACAAATTATTGTATTTACTCCAGGAGTTTTTCAAATTTATGCTTCAGTATGTATCCTTACCTCAGGAGCCATCAGTGCAGCATTGCCTTGTCTGGGATCTGCTTCATAAGATGGAAAAGAAATAGTCATGTTCGATGTATCATTGGCGATACTGCACCCAAAATCAGTCAAAACTAGCAATGGATACTGCCATCCTTCAGCCAGCGACAAAAGAATGTTATCCGATTTAAGATCCCTGGAAAGAGAACAATAGATTGTCATAAGTGACATCCAAAGATTGAATGAATTATAGCACAGAACTACTACTTTACAATCTTTCATATGACATCAGTTAAAAAAAAGTAAAATATGAATTAAATCATAAGGAGGAAACACTGCACACTATATGCTAATAATAAATCTCACAAAATTATCTAAACATTTAAAGGAGAGACTCAATAAGGAAATGAGTCAGGAGGTAAAAACTGTACCTGTGAACCACATTATGGTTATTGAGGTGAAGTACTGCCTCCAGCAGCTGAGTTAGAAGGAGAAGGGAGGTGTGACCTGGAGGCTTGTGTTGAATCAGGTATTCACGAAGACTCGTATCATACCTGCATATGAGAAATCAGTTCACAACAATAGATATTTATATTCAAAGATATCTTATATGAAAATGTCTCTCAAATTTAACAGCAAAAATTGTTCAGTCAAATAAAATAAAATATGAAATGGATTACAGGTTGTACCTCTCAAGTCCGGCAACCTCGGGACCTGAACGGTGCCGGACCATGGAAATTCACTCATTTCCTGGATAGATAGTGACTTGTGCTTATACTTGGAAGCACTAGCACCACTTTCTCTGCATCATGGTCTCTTTGAAGACATATTGAAGGGTTAAATGTCGTATAGTAGCTTCTCAAATTTCGCGAGTTTTTAATTCAACATATTTTATTGGAACACAAAAAATAAATAAATAAATACAAATTTTGACGGCGGAAACTTGAATTTCGACGGGTTTGAACGGCCCGCCAACGTGCAGACGACGTGCATAATCGTGTAAACAGCGTCATTTCTCTTATGTACAAAAGATTCATTATTGTTTATTACTGAATGTCTTTTTTATTGAATTAATGTTTATGTGTGCAAAATGAACAATACAATTCATTAATAATACGTAGAATATTAGAACACACGAGGAAATGACACAGCATTGTTTTCGTTGATTACAAAACCAGTGACTGACTGGTTCTACATATAAAACTGAAGAAAATAAGACCTTGGCTGTAGCTGTAGTAAAATTAATATGGTTGTTTTAAGTAATGTTATTTAATGTTAATAAATGGATTAATAGAAGTAGCTAACAATAATGGTAAAGAAAAAAGAGAGATCGCGTACGTAAGTGCGCACACGTGAAAACATCGTCATTACTTTACCTAAGAATATGAAAGCAACACTTATTTACTGTTCATATATATTTTAATTAATGTTTCTGAATTTGTTTTTATTGAATTAATGTTTGTGTGTGCAAAATTAACAATACAATTTATTAATAATAAGTGGAATATTAAAACACACGAGGACGAGATGGCTGTTGGCATTGTTTTTGTTAAAGCTTACAAAACCAGTGACTGATTGGTTCTACATATAAAACTGAAGAAAATAAGACCCTGATTGTAGCTGTAGTAAAATTAATGTAAAAAAATTAATATGGTTGTTTGAAGTACCTGTAATGTTATTTAATGTTAATAAATGAAACAATATAAGTAGCTAACCATTAATGGTAAAAAAAAAGTGAGACTGCACGTATGTAAGTGCGCACATGTGAAAACATATCGTCATTACTCTACATAAGAATATGAAAGCAACACTTATTTACTGCTCATATATATTAAAGGGTTAAATGTTGTACTCTGTATAGACAAGCAGAGGGAGAGAGAGAGAGAGCAGCCGAACTGCCGGATGTAAACAAACCTTAATTTCCCGCGGCTTTGTTGTTGGTTTTTTTTACGGGGATTAGCCCACCCGGGCACAAGTCACTGACCCACATTGGGGCCTGAGGGGCAAAAATTTAATACTCCTGTAATAATAATAATAATTCAGATAAGAAAAAAAAAAAAAAAAAAAAAAAAAAAAAAAAATCTACCTATTGGACAAACTAAAATCGTTCCGGACCACGGGAGTTTCCGGACCACAGAGGTACAACCTGTAATTAGTGTATGTCAAGCTTGCTAGAGAAGAGAAAAGAGGAAGAGGTATCTCTCACATAACAATGGGGAGGTGTTCCTGAAAACCCATGATTAAGCGAAATGATCGCTAAATGAGGAATAATACCCGTGGAGACAGCTTTTATGTTTTTTTTTTTACGGGGATTAACCCACCCAGGCACAGGTCATCGATATCAGAGTAAAGTACCTTTATTGTAATGTTGCATACTTGAAGCACAGAATTCTTAGTACAGTCATGCACCGGTTAACGTCCGACCGAACAACGTCCGACATATATGTCCGTGCCCCCCAAATCTGTGACGCCTGCTGGACCACCACTCCACGACCCCCTGACGGAGACACGATGATCCTCCCCATACTGGTCAGATATTATGTGTTAAGGTAATATGCTTCCTTGATTAGGCTTTTTTTAAACATTTGCCTCCAGGTGTAATGTTAACCTACATCTATTGAGGATAAAATCTTTCACCTACAAATTGACAATAACACATTTGCTGTAATCAGACATCTAGTTGCCTCAACAATTGCAACCGCAGTTGCAATTGGGGTTGCAATTTCAAATTCTGTGGCATTACTAAGTATAGTGAAGTCTCTGGTGCACTCTAAGATTAAGAGAGAAAACGGAGGACTCAGGTGTCCTGATGTGAGAGAAAACGGACTCGTATGACGGGGGACCAAATAAACAAAGCATAGCTACATGTTTTGTGGACTACAGTATTAAGCGTAACCTTTTCATCACTTTGTAATAAACCTAACCATGCCTATGTGTGTTTATGATATTTACCATAACATTATATATATATATTTAGTGGGTCTAAATGGTCGTAAAATGGGAAACCTGGGGTTGGGTCTTGGGTGCCTGGAACCAATTAGAGTAAATCCCATAGGTTCTGTACTTTCGTTATCGGCGGGGTCCCAATTAGGTGTGATAACCAAGGGATGGCTGTACTGTACTGTATATACTTGTGACACTGGCCAGTTGCTTCTGGTGTTATGGTACAGGGGTACCAAGTGACAGCACTAGGATCCCACTTCCTCTATCAAGGAATAAACAATTAAAATTTAAATTGAAAAAAAAAAAAAAAATTCAAATAATGGGACCTAGCGAACCTAAATGGCCCTAGAGCGGGCACAGTCACGTATGCATCGCGTATTCTTATAGATTGTGCTGCCAGGCGTACGTTATCTAGTGAATTTAGTCAATATTGTACAGTAACAATGGACCTAAGTGCAAACCTGTATTGTACATCTACTGAATGATTACGGTACTAAAATTGTTATGTCTGTTGCAAGTATAGCTTGTTTATACAGGTATTCAAATAAATTACTATCTTACAAGAATCCCTCCAATGTAAGTTATATTCGCCCAGGTCGTTTGGGTGGCAAATTATGAGAAGAGCTTAGTCACTCTTAAGTAATGATAAATAAACACGCAGGTAGGCCTTCAGCGCCAACTGTCAAATCTTATCTCAAATAAATAAACAAGCAAACGCCAGACATTCTGTCACACCCCCCCCCACTTCCCACCCTCCTTGTGTTCCCAGATAAAGGATTGGTGATTTCTTTTTTTATTTTATATAATATCTCAGACTAAAGTTAGGATAATATAATTTGCATTGCTGAAATCCTTGCAAGACAGAGATTAATTTGAATATAAGCATCATATATTTTGCTCAAGATATAAAAAATGTAGTACATTAGTGTACAGTACTCCCTCTTTATCGACGGGGGTTACGTTCTGTAAACGGCCGTCGATAAAGAAACCGTCGATACCGTGATGGTTGCGTAATTTTTCTAACTATTATTAGCATATGTTGAATAAATGTACCTTTAAGCATTAATGCGTTTCCTTTACACATAACCTTAAATAATAGTGTATAAATAATAATATAATAAGTGGACAAAAATACTAGCAAACTTACGATTTCATTTATTGAAGTGAACATCGGTCCTTACAGTAAACAATACAGTGTACAGTATATACAAGTGTGATGATTGAGGCTTATTAAAAGCCTGACCAGTCAGATGAGTATGATTAGTCAAGGTCTGCATCTTCTTGAGGGGTGTGGGCAGGTACTGCGTCTTGTTGTTGTGAGGTGCCGGCAGCTTCTACGTCTTGTTGTTGTGAGGTGTCGGCAGCTTCTGCCTCCTGTTGCAGGATGCCGGCAGGTTCGGCGATGGCAGGCACTCGGCGACTGAAGAAGTTGGTGATGGTGGTCTGTGCTTTCTTGCTTCTCATTTCCCTCTGCAGTTCTATATATGGCAACATAACATTTTCAATAGCTCTCTTTGCTTTAAGGGACCTATCAAGGGAGGGATCAATGTCATAGAGACGAGCAGAGAGGGCCTTACTCATTCTTATTACTTCACCAAGATTATCTAAAGTTAAGTTCTTATTTTCATCATCACTCACTTCATCGTCTGTTTCATCCTGCAGCTCCACTAATTGTTCTAGTTCATCACTTGTAAATGGGTCCCCAACATTTCCCAATAACTCTTCTTGCACCTCTGCCGCTGTTAGGTCAGAGAACCCTTCACCTCCAACTTCATTTGCCATAGTTATTATGTTGCGTAACTGAGGCTCGGCTGTTGGGAACCCTGTGAATGTTGGGACAATTTCAGGCCACAATTTTTTCCAACATGATCGGACACAGTTCTGCGACAGTTCATTGTGGCTTTCAGCGATGAAGTTTATGCACTGTGCAATATCAAATTTCTTCCACATTTCTCTGGGTGTCACATCAGCATCCTTATCAAGGCACTCACGAATCATGCTGAAAGTCTTCTCTGCATATTTAGCCTTAAACATGACAATGACTCCCTGGTCCATTGGCTGGATGATGGAGGTGGTGTTTTTTGGCAGGAAAACCACCTCAATGTTGGGGTGGGCAGTCTTGAGTTCTTCAGAGTGGCCAGGGCAATTATCTAGACATAATACCACTTTGAACTCCATGCCAAGTTCATCCAGATAATTTTTCACCTCTCTAGCAAAGCAGTTTTTCAGCCAATCCACGCACAAATCAGATGTCATCCACGCTTTCTTGTTGTTCCTGTAGAAAACTGGTAGCAAGTTCATGTTTTTATTTTTGAGAGCCCGAGGTCGTGCGGCAGTGTATAACAACATGGGCTTAATCATATGCCCTGCCGCATTCCCACATAGCATCACTGTCACTCGGTCCTTCGCAACTTTAAATCCAGGGGCACTTTTTTCCTCTTTAGAGATGTAGGTTCGGCGTGGCATCTTCCACCATAGGCCTGTCTCATCAGCATTAAAAACTTGTTCCGGCCTATAACCCTTTTGTGCTATGTGGTTAGCAAACTCTGCAGGGTATGCTTCCCCTGCCACAGTGTCTGCTGATGCTGCTTCGCCAGTCACTTTTATATTATGCAGCCCATAACGATGTCTGAATTTCTCAAACCATCCTTTGCTAGCTGCAAATTTTTTCAAATTGTCACCATCACCATCACCCTGATCATCACCATCACCATCACCAACACCATGATCATCACTTTTAGAAAACCTATCATAAAGTTCCTTAGCTTTCTGCCTAATAAATTTCGAGTCAAGTGGTATGCGGCGGCGGTTTAGGTCCTCTATCCAAATGTTCAGTGCTTTTTCCATTTTAATGAGGGCATCATCACGCACATGGCTTGTCACTTTTGATGTCACTGGTGCACTTGAAGCTAAAGCGTGCTTCAGATCCTTTGCACGTCGTTTAATTCCACGCACACTGGATTCGTTGAGCCCAAAGTGGCGGCCAACAGCTGTATAGCTCATACCGCTGTCGAGTTGTTTCAGCACTTCATTCTTCTCATTCAGCGTCAGCACTCGTCTTGCCCTCTTAGGTGTAGATCCAGAGGGAGCAGCAGGTCGTTTGGGAGGCATAGTGATATAAGTTCATGTGATGAACCACCAGCAAAAGTTGAAAATCAAAGACTGTTGCCCACTCGGCTTGGCTGATGTTTGTGTTCAGGGAAGGCGGGCCGCGGGTAGGCGCTAGTCACGCCACTAGTGCCGCCTAGCGGCGAAAGTACAAACAAGGCCCGCGGAGTTCAAATAAAGCCAAAATAAAAATCCCGGCTAAATAATCCGTCGATAATCGAAACCGCCGATAAAAAATCCGTCGATAAAGAGGGAGTACTGTACAATACTGTAGTACATTTTATAAAAAGTTTTTCAACTGTATTTTTAGGTAGATTTACATAAATTTCTTCATTTGATGGGATTTGATAAGGATAAAAGATTTGAGAAGAGGTTACCTGCAGTAAAAGCCTTCTATGTGAATACAAGAACATGTGTAAAAGTACAGTACTGTCAAGTACTGTAAATGGTGAGAGTGGAAGTGAAGTAGGTTTGTGTTTTTTTTTTTGTTTTTTTTTATGGGAATTAGCCCACCCGGGCACAGGTCAAACGACCCACAACGGAGCCTGGGGGGCGAAAAAAAAGAACGGAAAGAAATTGAAAATATAGAAAAAAAGGTTATACTGTATTAATCTACACCACGAAGATGCCGGAAAACCAGCTTTTTAAAGTGAGACAGATTGTAAGAGCATGGAAACACAGAAGAAGGCAAAGCATTCCACAGTTTAGCTGTGTGAGGAAAGAAGGAGGTACTATAACGGGTTATTCTCGTGTGACCGATATCCACAGAGAAATGGCGGGCACCGCGGGCAAGACGTGTGTTACGAACCCACGGCCTTACCGGCGGTACACAGGATGCCAAATCCCCTGAACATTGCCCGTTAAAGTACCTGTAAAAGAGAGAGAGTGAAGCAACATTGCGGCGAAGAGAAAGGGGATAGAGATTGTCGACTAAAGGAGGAGAGTTAATAAGACGAAATGCCTTTGATTCCACCCAATCTAATAGTTGGACAGAAGAAGAGCCACCCCAGATATGAGAGCAGTACTCCAAGTTAGGACGAATGAATCCCTTATATACTTGGAGCAACTGCTCAGGAGTGAAGTAGCTGCGGCATCTGTACAGCATTCCCAACTTTTGGGAGGCAGCTTTAGTTATACTAAGGATGTGTGATTTCCAGGACATATTGGAGGAAATGGTGAGGCCTAACATATTTATTTCAGAATTTGGGGGGATGATAGCATCCTGAAATGTAATTGGTGGGAGATCGTCTACTTACAAAGTGTAATTGGTAAATATTGAGTTTTGTTACTATTGAACTTAACCAAGTTTGTATCTCCCCATTCAGAGATGCTGCACAGATCCACGTTGATAGAAGTAATGATATCAGTTCTAGAAACAGATCTAGTTTGAGAGTTAGGAGGAAGGGGAAAATGTGAGGAAGAGTGAAGAGTAGAATCATCGGCATAAGAATGGATAGAATTAGTTGTAGTGTGAAGTAAATCATTGATAAAAAGAAGAAAGAGAGTTGGTGAAAGAACAGAACCCTGTGGGACACCACTATTGGTAGAGAAAGAGCGGGAAATCGATCCCTCGACAACAACTGCCATGGATCCATGGATCGATTCTCAAGGAAGCTAGAGATGAGAGAACAAAGTGGGGGAGAGAAACCAAAAGAGGGAAGTTTAGATAGCAAAGACTTGTGCCATACCCTGTCAAATGCTTTGGAGATGTCGAGGGCCACGACAAAAGTGGTTGCTCAATATACTACAGTATAACTGTTGTGATTCAGTAAAACGTGATTAATAATCTTAACAATTAAATGGATGAAAATTAGTATCGTTCAAGAGCAATTTATTTTTCAATTCCTCGAGGTTATACAGTATGTATTATACAGTGGAGTCGCAATAATTCGCAAAATAAACAAAAACAAATTCGCTTTCATAAATTTGGTTACAGTTGGGAATTTTCCCAACTGTTACAGACAGCGATGTCAATCCACATTTTCCATGAGGTGTGAACCCCAGGGGTACCGACTCGTGAATCTGAAGCATTCACCTAATCTATGGTTGATGGGGGATGGCTTGGAGTCTCTATACATAGTGTGTCTCATTATGACTTTCATCACCCAATAAATAACAGATGTATTTATTATATTGAACATTAGCATCAATACAGTATATTAACCTCGTTAATACAGTGAAACCTTGATTAACCGACCATCGATTAACCGACTTTCGGATTAACCGTCAATCCCGAACCCCTAAAAAAAAAAAAAAAAAATTACGGGGATTAGACCACCCGGGGACAGGTCACTGACCCACATCGGGGCCTGGGGGGCGATAATGTAATAATATTAATAATCATAATGCTAATAATAATAATAATAATAAAGAACCATAAAGAAATGCCAAAATGAAAAAAAATCAAGAGTGAGAAACAATGTATGTGTATGTATGTTGTGTTGTCAATAGTAAGAGAAACAATTGAGACCCTGCAATTGTGTGTAAATGAGGCAGAAAGTCAGATCAGCAACCTGGAACTTGGTCACAATTTTTGTGATGACATTATGTTCTTTGACTTTTCCATTTTTTATTCACGGTTTCTGTGCTGGTTCATATTTATTTACTAAAGTGGTTAATGTTTTAAAGCAAATTCTATTGAAATATGAATGGTAAATGAACAAAAATGAATAGAGGGAATTAAATGAGGTAGGTTAGCGAAAGGTACTTTGAAAATGTATGTTTTATTTCCGTAGACTTTATGCACTGTTATCCGACCTTTTCGATTATCAGTCGGCCCCTTCCCCCCATATGTGGTCGGTTAATCGAGGTTTTATTGTAATACGCGAATGAATGTTTCTCGTCTGTCTGTAACAGACCGGGACAACAACTCGTGAAATATACTGTATAATATGGACACGAAGTACAGTAGTACCTTAAGCTGTGTATTCTTATATTACTCTATTAATTATGTATAGTAAAGTATTACAGAACATGTATTAATCCTATGTAATATTTCCATTTATTATGCACCATGTTATGTATGTGAATTATCATATTTACATATTATGTATTCAGCTTGTGAATGCTGGCATCTGTACATGCCAGCGCGGAGTGAAACAGAGAGTGGAGATCGCTAGTCCTTATGGTGTGGAAGCCCACTGTCTATTTGATTCCTCTGTATACCTCCAGTACAAGAATAAGAACCTATTTTCAAGATAACAAGTGTTTGCGTATACCCTCCGTAGTGTAGAACATTTTGGGGTTATCAAAGACAAACATAGATATACTACTAGACTACTGAATAAAGTTGGGTCGGGAGAGTGTGTCGGGCATGAAAATCATTGGTGGCAAGTCTACACATATAACATTATTACACGAATGGGATTTATGCATTTGGTCTCTTTATACCCAACAAAACACCCCTAAATAGGGGTTGGATAACTGCTTTGGCAACCGAGAGTGCCCAATGCCACATTGCCATTATAATATTATTGTCTTAATTTTGGGTTACTCAGAAAAAAGCAACTACAAATACGTCAAGGATCCCACAGGGTGTTGTTGTCAAGTTTCATAAAAATCGGTAAAGGAGATTTCCAACTTCCTTACGGGCATGTACTTTGGAACATAAGGCAAATGCTGGCAATTTGCAGGGCTCAATGGGCCACTGTCGTTATTATTTTTTTTGGGGGGGGGTTGGGAGGACCATCATGATAAAAAGCAGGCCTCTATTACCCATAGGTAAAATTTTTTAGTAACATAATATGTCTGTATCATAACTAGAATCTTGATGAGTGACTCAGTCGCAACAAGCTATATAGTATAATACTTAATCTTAATGTTCCTTACAACAACCTATATCATATATGGCACTCAGGGGTGCATGGGTCTAGGGGCTAAGGGTGAGAGTCGGAGGGGTCAGGGGGGTGGATCAAGGAGGGATGGGAGCTGGGGGGGGGGGTTGTGGATGTTCTGCGGGTTCCTGTTGGTATATAGTAAGTTGCCATAAAACATACCAAGACTGTTAGCAAACCATTTATTATAAACAACATTAATGTGTAATCATCACCTCTTGGTTCCACCAGGAACAGGTATAGCAGATCCACACAACCTGAATTATATTGACAGAAGGGTGTATTACACAGGGAGGTAATCTACAAAAATAATGGTTATCATTCCAGTAAGATAGGTACAGTATTGTTAAAAACATATTTATTTGGCAACTCTTGAGTTACTTGGCAAGACATGAGGTGCACAGAGCAGCCTGATATTTCAAAACAACTTCATATAATTTTACTCATTACATGGTCTGGCAACATTGATGATTCTCAAGTTATTTTGTTTCCATATGCTCTCACAGAGTAATTGATGTAGTATGGGCACTTATCACTAAAGCAGCATGTGGCCTAACCTTTACCAGGGTCAATCACAGGGAGTTTGCTTGTTAATATTAATGATGAGTGACTACCGTGATATGATCTGATGTAATTTTTTTTTTAAATACTGTAATCAATTTTCCTGAGAAAAAAATCCCACATTCAACCCCAGATGAGTTACTGTGTCATATTAAATTCCTGGTGGTTTGTTTACATCACAGGCAAAATAGCTGACCAGCCAGCCTGTCTCCATGCTGGTGTAATTGTGTCACCCTGAGAATGATTATGAGAAGGGACGCTGCTGTGTAAGTAATATATATATATATATATATATATATATATATATATATATATATATATATATATATATATATATATATATATATATATATATATATAATAATTATATATTTTTTTTTTACAATATCTATGTGTTACTGTATTTTTCTGTGTGTTATGTATGATATTTAGTGTTTATTAAAACAGTTTTGGAACATTTTATGCATATTTTTTGGGCCTCTGGAACCTAACTAATCATTTCCATTTAAATTAATTAAACTATAATTTGCAATTTGATAATTCACAATGTCTTCTAGTACCTAACCCGCGAATTATCACGACTCCTATGTCTATGGCACACTCACCCCTCAGTCTGCATGTTCTCTCTTTATATGGCTTCCAATTGTATAAGTTGAATGGCCAAGGTCTGTTTTTTGGCTCTGGCAAATTTAAAAATCTATGCCAAGCCGGATGCATCACGGAAACAATGGTAGCAGAAGTTTGATGTGTGGATGTGCCAAAATTAATTTGCAACTGGTGTGCACAACATCAACTGGCTTCTCACTTGCCCACACAATCACTCCTATACATTTTTACATACGTTCCACTTGCTACACCTGCATGATGGCACCACCCAAAGTCTTGCCAGTAGTTCTCCTCAGCCAGAACTCATAGTAATAAAAGCAAATGGTATAATTATACTGTACAGTGGGATCCAAGTTATAAATAATTCAAAGACTTGAGAATGAGAACTCTGTCATTATACAAAGTCAATAAGTCCCGATGTGCATGCAGCTGTTACTGTACTGTGTGGCAGAAGTGGTGGGGAGCCAGGCAGTGTAGGTGTTGCATCTATCATGCAGTTATATATGCAAAGAGTCTGACACTGATCTTGCCTCCTGGTTCCAGAAGCCTTGTGTCCATTAGCATTGAAACCCATTAGACTTGTGTCCATTAGCTGTGTTTCACTAGGACTGTGGTTCACCCAATGAGAAAATAAATGACCCAACTTACCCAAAATAAGATTTAAATATATACTGGGAAGAGAGTTGACCAATGCAATAATAACCCCAAGAAAGTAATACTGTATACTGTACTGCACAACTGTATTTTGTAACTGCTTACTATACTTATGACTACAAAGAAAAGCACCAACCAAGGAACATTAAAAAGATTATAACACACTGATCTGGTCATTAACAGCCATTTCAATCAAATTTCTAATCATCTCAGTACTCTGTACCATATTACATCTTAACAATGTAGCGGGATAATTCTAAAATACACAGAACAAGAACCTGCATCCATTAAAACAAGTGTCTCCTACTTTAGCCACTAGATCATACAGTAGAACGTCGATTTAACGCCAATCGACTTAAAATTATCGATTGAAATTGACACCCACAATTAAGGACACATTATCAATTTAAAGTGAATCATTCCTATTTTATACGAGTCAAATCTGGCGCATCATATGGAAATACAGGTACCTCGTGTGTGTGCACGACATACATAGAGTGACGCCGAACATTACCCTACGTTGCCAAAGTTTGACCCACGCAGGTGTGAGGCGTCAGTTGTGTCTCGGCAGAATATAACTTGCATTGCTGGAATCCTTGCAAGACAGCGGATAATTTGAATATAGACAGCATATATTTTGCACAGGAGATAAAAATTTTAGTACTTTAGTGTACTGTAGTGCATTTTTCAACTCGTATTTTTGGGTAGATATACTAACTTTCTTAATTTATTTTTACTCATTTACATGCACACACATATTGTGAAAAAAGTAAAAGAAAAAATTGACCTAAGGGTAAACCTGTACTGTACTCAAATGTACAAGCCCCCCCCTCAAATTCGCAGGGGTTAGGTTCTCAAAATGGCCGCGAATCGCCAAGTCCGAGAAAAACATTTGCAGATCGGGGAGGGGTTACATTTTTACTTGTGTACAAAGAAATGTATATTCCCTTTATGTGTTTGCCCTTAGGACAATTATTTATTTTACCTGTAGTATTGTACAGTATATGTGTATGTAGACACACATGTGTGTGTGTGTGTGTGTGTGTGTGTGTACATTCAGTCACACACAGGGTGGTGAAATGCATCTAGTGGCAGCATTATTTAGTATTAAGGTGC
Source organism: Homarus americanus (assembly GCF_018991925.1). Classification (NCBI taxonomy): domain Eukaryota; kingdom Metazoa; phylum Arthropoda; class Malacostraca; order Decapoda; family Nephropidae; genus Homarus; species Homarus americanus. Next base: position 54,820 of record NW_024750650.1, read on the forward strand.
AAGTGCTGCTTGCTCCCTCTTGCTTTCAGCTACCACCGCTGGCAGCCCTCGTGGCAACTTGCATAAGTCTTCCCCTGCCAGTACACAGTCTCTTCACCATCAAGACTCCTGCTGTGCCTCCTTGTGGCAACACACGGTAGCTGGGTGCCTTGTGGACCCAGGCTAGATCAGCAGGGGATCTCAGAGTATCAGTGGGCCCCAGAGGGACGGCGCATAGGCCCACTGGCATGAGGACACGTTCTGGCGTCTACCAACCACTGCCCTGTTGCTTTGCAGATTAACCTTGGTAGGTATAAGGCTACGGGAGTAAACCCAAAATGAAAAATCTGCGGTGGAGCCCCGCATCAGGCAGACATGCTTACAGAGCTCCAACAAGCCCCCAACGGCGGTGTAGGCGGAAGAGGTGACCACCATGGGAACCCAACAACTACACCAGCGGACGAAGGCAATGCCTGGACAGGCTACTAAGGTGAAACCAAACAAGCTGGGCTATCGGCAGTCCATTGCAACTCTCCCTCTCCCCAGTCGTTGCAACACTTGCACCTCTGGATCAGGAAAAGGGAGACCCAAGATGTGTAGCTGCAGTCTGCGCTCCTGCCTCACCACATAAATCAACTCACACACAGCCATTGTCCAGTTCATCACACGTCTCATCATCATCAAAACCCCTATACCCCCGAAAGTCCTATGGCGACGGACGAGTGGCGACAGGGACAGGCAGAGATGACTGTCGGAAGTTTCTAGTCACAACTCTGCACATGGGCGGCATAGATAAGATGGTCGTTTGTACACTGGGATCTAGGCAGCAGTGCAATCTGGTTCTGTCTGTGCAACTGAGTAGCCCTTTCGGGTAGCCACTCTGGTCACCCCACATGGGGAGGGGGCCAGAAAAGGTGCCTTAAACATAGCCTGCCTAAAAACCCATTGAAACAACACTTCGATTTAGTGCGAATTCAATTTAAAGCGACCTGTCTTAGAACGTATCTCATGTTAAATCGACGTTCTACTGCATATGTATAACCAATAATCTTACTACTTATGTGATATACCCAGTAATTCTTACCTTTTCATAACACAAAATAAACTCATGTTTCTGCCATAGCCTCTTGGGTTAATTCGTATTGGGAGTGCATCTGGATAGAGTAGCATCGAGTCTTCTAAAAAGGGAACACGGTCAACAAACACACATGGCATCTCCACAATGTTTGGATGTGTGGGTAAGTTCATATGCTTACTGCAAAATCTGGAAAAAATAAGATGACATTTATGAACTTACAATAAAAATTCATATACAAATCATTGAGATAATTTTCCTTTCCATCTTTATATTAAGCAGTATAATCCATATTCATTCTCAGTTACATGGAGAGTAACAGGTAAACCAACCTTCGTAAAAAAATGAAGGAGTCCGGATTAAGAGGATTTTACTGTAATTTTGAAGAGTTGATAAGGGTAGGAACATAGGTTTGGAGATATAGAAGTGAACATTACAATTTGGCTGCCTGATGTGGGCCATAGAAATTTTTTTTTAATTTTAATAAACATTGGTCCTATTTTGTATGCTGGCATATTTTTATCCTTTTATAGTTATCCAAAATAGTTACTACTATGTCCCTTTTTACAGTTTCTGATAATAAAAGCTGCCCACTTGGGAAAGAGAATCAAGGTAGCAAATCCATTAAGTATATTCCATCCACATTTAATCTTTTTCTTCTATTCTTGCTAGCCTTTTCCCACCATGATGCTGGGTGGTAGGAACCAAGACCAAACAAACTTTCTCTATACGTACTGTACAGTACTCAGTTGTTCACTCACTCTCAATGCAGAAATGGCTGTGTTTTGATGCCCCTCTTTCAGAAATGTCCCCAAGATATTTAATCTGGTTTATCCTTGTCTTTCACACAATCTACCACCACCCATCACCAGCAAATCCATACCCCAAAACACGGTTGTTGTCACTCTCTTGTCAGTCACACAGTGCTGTTATCTTGATGTCCTTCCCCTCACTTAAAATGCCTCTCTCGCCCATATCTTTCTATCTCCTTCTTAGACTTGCCTCCAGAAGAATTCAGCTTATTTCATATAAGATATTTACCGTTCCTGCCACTCAAGCTGTGCTTCATCTAACTGCAAACTTCTTGCTGGAAGCATTTCCTTGTACATAGCTCTGAGGATGGCTGGTGCATTAGACTCTGCTTCATAGTTGAACATCATTTTCACTGCTAAAGGGTATTCTTGTATATCAGTAGAATCTTCAGTACCCATTTCTGAAATGCAAAGCATTTATAATTAATCTCATGATATTGATATTCGCTACACAGCTATATATAGTTACGGAATTTTTAAATTATGACCAAAATTTTGGGTAATGGAAAAAACTCACCCTTATGGAATTATTGTAAATTAAAAAAAATCTTTTAACCCCCATTTTTACAAAAATTGTAAAAATTATTTTGTGTGGATTCTCGGTGGTAGGCATAAGGTGGTTGGAAGGCCGCTCACCTCCACAGTTGCCAGCAACCACCACAACAACGGTGCTGCTCAATTAGAATTCTTTCCTCAGCTTCTGTTGAGTTATGCGTCCGTGTTCAGGACTGTGTTCGCCCTTATGGAATTATGGTTAATTTATTAACGTTTTGAAAAGGAAAAAATTGCGCTGCTCAATTTGAATTCTTTCCCCAGTTTGTGTTCAGTTCTGCATCTGTGTTACTGTATGATGTTACTCATTGTGAGATGCAAGAATGTGATCATGAGACCAAATACAGCCACTCCTTGACTTATGACGGGGTTAGGGACCCAAATTCAGGTAATAAGTCGAATTGGCCGTAAGTCGAAAATGCGAAGATAATACATGGAAAATTTGAATTGGGTGTCTTTTTTTCTTCTCAGCACCACAAAACACCCACTTTTAAGCATGCCAGCCATTTTAAAGGGAATTACAAACAAAAATTTTGTCAGTACACAGCGCAATCACTAACGTCGGGACTCAAAAATACATACAGTAATTTGAAAAATTTTTGGTACGACTGGGGCGGTCGTATGTCCGGGTGGTTGTAAGTTGAGTAGGTCGTAAGTCGAGAAGTAGCTGTAACCTAATAATCACATGATGGTTAATTTTCATTAAATAAAAGCATGAACAATTTTAAGGAGCATAATTAAATAGTTTTTTATCAGAAAGAAACATAAACAAGATAAAAAAAAATATATTACATGAGAATTCATAAACGGTTGCGAGGAGGCAAAGTGTGACCGCTAAGCTAAACAGTCACTCTTCCACAACAGCTTGGGTATGAGAGGCGCTCTCTGACGAATGTCCCACTGGACGATCCCAGAGAAAACAATTACAGTACAGTACTACATTGTCTGTGAAAGCTTAGGGTTATCTCACATGTAAGTAACTCTACTGACACATTTAGAAGACATTAGGTATGAAAAATAATATAAAAAAGGGACTAATTTTAACAATATTCAAGGTCATGTGTCAATAAAACAACACATTCGTTCATGACCACGCACTCACGGATGATTGCGAGACACAACACTGCACATGAGTACCCACACCACCTGCCACAGGGTGCCAAGAAATAGCACACAGAGACCTGGGTAGTTTGGGGCTATGTTGAGAGCTAGCCAGCATTGACTGTATGATGCCATGGGTACAATGTCCATTTCAGACCAAAGTTAATTTGTTTAATTTTTTTTTAATAAAGAAAGGGCTGCCCAAGATAAAATCCAACAGAAATTGGTGGGCATCATTTTCAGGTTTTGGGGTAAACAAAATGCATTAAAGAAAAGCACCTACAGTTTTATCCCCTTCCTATCTACTGTACCAAATTCAAATTCAAAACTTTCTTCTCACTCAACACACCTGAAGACTGTATGCAGTACAGTATTGCTTTAGTGCAGCATGACAACCACATCCAAACTGCATAACATACTACAGTATACAGAAATTAATTTTTTTTTTAAATACATTAGATATGCTACCAAATTTATGTACAGCTGCTCCCTGACTTACGACGGGGTTAGGGACCGACATCCAGGTCGTAAGTCGAAATGGTCGTAAGTCGGAAATGCTTAAATAATACATAGAAAATCTAAAATGGGTGTCTCTTTTTCTTCTCAGCACCACAAAACACTCACTTTTAAGCTTGCCAGCCATTTTAAAGTGAATTACAAATGAAAATTTTGTCTGTGTACTGACTTTGGGACTCAAAAATACGTAATTTGACCAAATTTTGGTACGACCGAGGCAGGTCGTAAGTGCGGGTGGACGTAAGTCGAATAGGTCGTAAGTCGGGGAGAAGCTGTAATTGAAAAACTGCTTAAAACCAAAAAACATTTTGTTCCACCCCAACACAAGTGGTCAATATTTTTTACGTGTCGGTATGACCCAAAAGGACAAGAAGAGAAATGAAACTAAAGTATGATGTAGTATTAAAAGGAGTAAGGAATTGAAACGGCAGTGAGCAGACCAACTTGCACGTAAAACAGACCAACAATGGACTTTGGAAATCCTCAACTTGATGCTGTACCAAAAGGGAAGAAAAAAAAATAGGCACAGAGAAAGATCACCTGAAAGATGGAAACTGTATCAGAAACCCGGACATACAAAGGTGCTCAATTCGGTCTGGTAAATGTTATGACACCAGATTGTAAAAATATAGGGGGAGGGTCTTGTCCTGCATTGGACTGATAGAGCCTGATGATGATAATGGTACACATTACTGCACATTCATATTTCTGGGGTGTAATACTATTACTCCTCATTACTTGGTTCTCACCTGATTCATTTGGTATAGTAGGTGTTCTGGCCACAGCTCCTTGCTCTGAATCAGTAATTAATGTTTTCTTCATGCTGTTGCCCTGCTTCTCATCCACCTTAAACTTAACTTTCTTAATGTAATGCTGTGGTACCCGATTACTGCTTGACATTAAATTTTCCACATCCAAAGTTTCACTTAATCCTTGGGTGTCCATTTCTTCAAGCCCATTCAAAGAAAAATCATCTTCAGTAATTGTCTGGTTGTCATCGGGGTGATTTATGGACTGTAGCCTGTCAGTGACATTAATGAAAAATTGCTGACCCTGCTCTTCTTGCATTACTTCTTCTAGCTCCTCCACTGGTATTATCGGAGACCCAGACCTTTGTCTCTTCACAGGCTGTGAACTGAGATCCTCATCTTCAGGCTCACCTTAAATAAATTAAACATTGTAAATATCCTCTCTACTTCTATAATTTCTAGGTAGTGTAATAGATACAAGAAAAAGTGATTTATCAAGGAAAATATTCTGTTCCCTTAAAAGAAAAGAAGACTAAACATAAGACCAATTGCAAAATCTAGTTACAGTGTACCGTGTTCTTTTATTTTTCATCATCTGACCCTAATTTGGTACTCAGATTAAATTACACATCTGCTTGTCTTATGATAATTTGTTAATAGTGGTTCACATAAGATAGCTGGTACTGTTGAGCCAGGACATGGGAAGACTGGGAAATAAAGAGACCATATCTGTGATGTGTTAAATATGAAGGATAGTTTGGATACATCAAAGTAATATATTATGAGAAAGACTTACAAAGAGAAACAATGTATTCTAAATGAAAAATATACACAAAATGAGAAAAAGCTCAATTATGAAAGGAGAAAAAAATGACATGGTATCCTTTTGTTAAATTATGCACACACATATACTGACTATGTCCAAAAATTTAGTTGTTATTATTCTACACACACCTGTTTTCCATTTGGCTGCATAAACTACAGCATTGCAGCCCTTATCAATAACTGAACCCAGTTCAAAGTCAGCCAAGGTGAAGGCATGTTCTGTTTCCAACTCTTCAAAGGATTCATCCTTTCCCTCACTTGAATTTCCTTGATGCTGCCAATATTCAGGATTGTGTAACCATCCTGCTCTAAAGATGGCTTCCTGAAAAAATTTTAAGTCAAATCTTAGTTGCCCAACACTCAAATTGGCCTGAAACCTTTATCCAGAATACACTGAGCCATTAATACTATACTGCACTCAATTATTTTTATACAGTCCCCGGGTTATGTGAGGGTTCCGTTACTATGGACGTTCTGAAGTCGAACCACATACCCTTTGTGCATACCATACTTACAGAAATATGTTTAAAATCCCTCTATATCATAGACTAAGTCCTTATATACATATAAACTCACTTAATTTAAGAGAAAAGAAGAAATAGAATGACAGAATACAGTAAATGAAAGTAATAAATAAGTCATCAGATAAAGGTAGTACACAGCTACCAAACAGGGAGGTACTAACCCCAGGGAAGATATAGGACACATCACATGTTGTCTAGTGTGCCTGGGTGGGCTAATCCCCATTAAAAAATAAAAATAAATGAATAAATGAATTTAAAGTTTAACTTTATGGGATCTCGTTAGTATCGGAAGATGTTCGTAAGTCAGACATACTCACCCTGATATTGCAACAGAGAGCTTCCAGTTCATCTTCCTTGGTAACTAATCCTTGTTGTGACCCAGACACCAGAGTCACCCCTACTAATGCAAAATAGGGGGCGGTTTCTCCAAAAACAAGGCGTTTTGTCGTTCGTCGTTTCGCATCAGCCCACAGAGGTGCAGATACCTTGCGAACAAAGCCTTGAATCAAGCGGGTGGTCACAGGGCGCAAGCGATTCACCACACCACTTGCAACCAGTGATGAGCTGCTGCCTACACCAGTACTTGTCTGCCCACCACTACCACCACATTCTGTCACATGTCTGTCCACCCTAGGACCCCCTTCACTTTGCCACTGGAAAGAAAAAAACACAAATTGTATAGTATAATAAAAAAATGTCTCTGAAAATTTTAATTAAAGTTTAATAAGTTTGCAATTACTCAAAATACAGTACTTGTACTGTACAGGTATTCTCTAATGGGCTATATGTATCAAACCAATGTCAGTGAGAAAAGTTATTGATACTCCAGAGATCACTACTGTAGTGTACCACAAATAAACAAGTCAGTGTATTTTGTGTAGAATACTATATCTTGTGTATCAAGAAAGATTAATTACAAAGAAAGAATGGATAAAAACACTCCTCCCATTCCTTAAAAATATCACCATACAAGTATCCACAATTTAACGATGGGGATGTCTGTCATTCAGTGTTACTGTTATCAAATAGCTCATATACAGTATAGTTAATCCCCAATCGGCAAAGTTTCAGTTTACCAAAAATATCAAGTGATGAAAAAAAAAAAATTCCCATGATTCAATGTAAGAATGAAAAATCTGAAGTTACGAAAACAAATGTTGCCATTTTCGTGATTTTCCCCAAGTAATAATGTAATTACAGTACTGTACTGTATTACCTCTCTACATCGATATTCGCTATAGAGTACAGTACTGTATACCAAACCGAATTTGTTATTTACTGAACTTCTCAAATATTTCACTAGTTTCTGAGATAGACTCCCCTCTATCTCATAATCTAGTGTTTTATAATAGAAAACCTAACCTACTTAACTGTAGTTTCATCATAAACTCTGTAATTCAAATTCACCTGTGACTCCCACCCATGCACTATGTGGAGCTGTAATTGGTTCAAACAAAAACAAAACCACCAATAGTTCATTTTAATATGTATATATTAAAATGTTAAATACAGTACCTCGCTTATACATAATTTTGCGACAGAAATACCATAAAAGAAAATTGTCTTGGAACTGTCAAAACTACCTATAGTCAAGAGAAAATTCCCAAGATTCCCAAGTTATCCAAAAGTAAAATAATACCCGAGATTGAATTCCCTAATAAGGGTTTGGATACCGTATGTTTTCATTTTGAAGTGCATTCGACTCAAAGTCAACTGTATGTTCCTTTTGTTATTGTTCTTCCATAAGGACACGGATTGCTTCATGTATGCAATTGTGGGGTCATCTACTGGAAAATCCCCAAGTTATCACAAACCATCTGTGCTTACTGAGGATCAAGACCGTGTTATAGACTTTATATGTGATCATGGATTTCTTGGAAGGGCGTGCAAGTGTCCAAAATGCAGCAAGGAAGTGACATTCGACCGACATTATTTGTTTCAGTGTAACACGGGACCTCACTATTAAGTTAAGTTCCTTTTGCTGTTAGGGGGTCCAGGGGAACTTAGGAACTTAATGTGGCTAAACAACTTTATATGGCATGGGTCCAGTCTGGTTAGGAAATTAGGTAGGTCAAGGTACAGTCCCCTTCACTAGTGAGTTTACAGGGGCTCAACAGGTTTTGTGCAGTGTAGCAGCCCTGTATTTGTTTACATTCGAGAGAGGGAAATTAGCAATAGTAAACATAATATGGAATCTAATTAAAACAATATTAAAACAAATATCTCAGAGATAATGATTTGTGGAATGTTTATATAACAAGCCCCTGTAAATGCACTAGTGAAGAGGACTGGGTACATAAAAGAAGATGTAGAACCACTCCCTTAAGGTTCTGCAAAAAAAAAAATCAAGAGCTTTTGTCGAAGTTTTCCTTTGGTATGAAACACTGCATAGACATAAAACAGTGATTTTTTTAAATTGCAACAAGAGCCACTGACACCGAATAAAAACTGAAAATTATTCACTCATCGGCAAATCGTTCAGCATACTGATTGCCTAAGCTATGCATACATCACTTGGCTCTGCCCCTTTGGTCATTTTCTCAACTGTGAAGGTGCAATTCTTAAAGTGATCAAGATGATATATTTTTATTAGTGCCTTTAGATTTTAGTCTGACTTTCTTTTACTGTTCTAATTCCTGAATTTTAAACACTTAAGTATTATATTCTTTACTTACAATGCAATTTTAACGTTCGATTGTTAGAAAAAATCCTCACAAATTTGATTAATTTCATAATAAAGTATATTGTATATTTCATGATACTGTACCTGTATATACCTGTACAGATGAAAAAATAACAAAGCCTCAGGGCCTGATGGAATCTCAGCTGAGGTGTATAAAGCAGGAAGACCTCTGCTTACCAGCCATCTCTACTCTCTCCTGGAGAATGTATGGGAAAAGGAGGAAATCCCCAAGCTCTTGAAGACGTCTCCATCGTCAATATTTATAAGAACAAGGGAGACCGGTCAGACTGTGGCAACTACCATGGGATCTCGCTGCTGTCCGTAGCTGGCAAGATTATCGCCGGAGTCCTCCTAAACAGACTTTTCCCCGAGGTGGAAAACTTCCTCCCAGAATCTCATGTAGTTTTAGACCATCACATGGCACCACTGACATTATCTTTGTTGCCAGCGAGATTCAGGAAAAGTGCAGAGAATAGCGTCCTGAACTGCACATGGCCTTCATCGACCTAACCAAAGCCTTTGATTTGGTCAACAGGGAAGCCCTCTGGTGGACCCTCAGCTGTTTTGGCTGCCCACCAAAATTCATTGTGAGGCAACTCCACAATGGCATGAACGGCAGTCCTACACAATGGCACCCAGTCTGAGATCTTCCCCATTCAAATGGGGATAAAACAAGGATGTGTACTGCCTTCCTTACTCATGCCAGTGCCAATTTAGCTGGCAGGGTGGACATACTGTAGAGTACTGGATGAAGGGTCTTTTTAACATAAAGACTACTCCAGGCAGGAACAAAGGTGTCCGCAGCTTCCATTACTGAACTTCAGTATGCAGGCGACCTCACCCTTGTCTCTCACACTGAACGCAACCTACAGGAGATCCTGAACACCTATGCAGATGTTTATGCACACTTCAGCCATGAGGTGAATGTGCATAAAACTCGAATTCAATTTCAGCCTACCCCTGGTTCAGCCACACCTCCACCATCCATCCAGCTTAACGGTACTACCCTCTCTAATGTTACCCACTTTCAGTATCTCAGCTCTGCAAACATTGATGAAGAGAATCAACATTGGATCAGACATGCATCTTGAGCATTTGGCAGACTCCGTACCCGTGTCTTCGACTGTAGGGAGCTGAAATTATCTACATACAGTCAACGCAAATTGGCTTAGCACAATTGATGAATAGAAGAACGATATTTATAAAACGCGAACGTGTGTTGGCTGTAACGCGATTCCACTCAAACGTTTTAAGTTATTGTCGCTTGGTGATGGGTTATGCACTGTTTACAGTTCACGTTCGACATCACACGTTCAATTGATTCATGTGTTTTGTTTGTGATGTTATTTGATAGGGACTATAAATTTTATCCTTTATTTGCAAATTTAGCTGTTCCCATAAATATTGTTTGAAAAAAATAAATAAAAATAATGTTTGCAGTGCAGACTAATAGTGTTTTACATGATCATTGTATTCTTATCCTTATTATCACTACAGTTAATATTAAACATTAAGAATTGCAGAAATAATTTATGTAATATTTTTTATGTATAAAAATATGTAAATTGTAAAATTTTAAATAAAAGAGAACAAAAAAATAGTGTTTTACACCCGCGCTCTCTGTTTCCATCACACGATCAGTTGAAACACGTGGGTTGTTTTGAATTGACCTCAGTGATTTTTGCTTAATATTTCTCCAATTTTGTGGTATTAACTGTGAATATGGAAAAGAAGAATATCTCCAAGAAGCGTTCTGGTGATCGCATTCCCGGTGGTGATCGTAAAAGAAAGGCTATAACACTTGAAGAAAAGCTTGATGTTATCAAGCGTTTTGAACGTAAGGAAAGAACATGTGATATTGTGCGTGCAACGGGAATAAAGGAGTCTACTTTAAGCACCATTAGAGACAATGGAGGAAAGATTAAAGCAAGCTGTATTGCTGGAAAAACCTTGAATGCTCGCAAAAGTAAGAGATCACAGCCAAAGGAACTTGAGGAGATGACAGCTCTCAACTCCTGTCTGCGTGACTCCTCAACCTCAACATCACCCTTCTCCCCCATCAAGTTATATTCATATTTTTTCAAGGTAAAGTGTTACATTTACTGTATGATTTCATTATTAGATATGAATGTAACATTTATTTAGATTGTGCTATCCTTTGTGTTTGGGCTAACTACTAATTTTTTTTTCAATTTCGAGTAATCTGCACCTAACCCTATTTTCTCCATAAGCCCTGTTATTTCTATTGCGCGAATTTCTAGAATGCGAGGTTTTACAAGAACACAACTATTGCGTTGTAGCAGAACTGACTGTACTGTAGTTGCATTTATATCGAGCAATGGTCCTCCCAGCCCTGCTATATGGCAGAGAGACATTGGTCACATACAGGAGGCACCTCAAGGCACTTGAAAATGTTCCATCCTCCGAGTTCGCTGGGAAGTCGAGAACAAATGCCAATATTTTCGCTGACACCAATTGTAGGAGTATTGAGGCTACCATTATCCATGAACAACTATGTTGGACTGACCATGTTACCAGCATGGACAACAGTAGACTGCCGAAGCAGCTACTTTACTGTACAGTCACCTAACTAATAGTAAACGAACGTTGACAGGCAACTGAAAAATTGCAAGGATAGTCTTAAGACAAACCTGAAAAAGTTCCAAATCGACCCCCGTGCCTGGGAGTCGATTACTCCACACTATAACGCTTGGAGGAGCACCATGCGAGGTGTCAATACTTTTGAGCTAGCCCGACTGCAAACCGAGGCAGACAAGCACCAACACCGGAAAGACGCTGCCGCCGCCTCTCCCGCAGTAGATGTAGCCCTCCACATGTGCAACATCTGTGAACAACTCTGGCAGTCCCGTATCGGCCTCTTCAATCACCTCAGAACTCACCATCGAAGGTGACATCCCTAATAACATATCATTTTATCACAGCTGGATGATCGTCATACTCGAATCCGAGTGACAGTAAAGTACTATACAGTACAGGATATTCGTCTCTCACCCATTCCTCTTCACGCATTTCTGACTACCCTAAATATATAATTTTTTAAAATTAAGAATCAATATTAAGGAGTAATGTTTCTTGAGCAAATGCTTAGTTTTTAATATATTTACCCTCAAACATAAGGAATCTGCCGTGATCGGCGCGTGTTGTCGTATGCTCTGTTTGTTTACAACCAACCCACTCAGTCCAAGCGTACTCTCACGTCCACAAATAATGCAAAATCTCACCATGACACTTCAAGAAAGTTGCTTTATCCGGTAATACCAGATACCAAAATACTTTGTTTAATAAGGCCGAGAGTCCGGATTTAGGTAGGAAGTTTGGAAGGTTTTCTAGAAAAATGCTCATTTGCACAAGAAATGAAGGTCATATTTGACTAAAACACACCCAAATACTCCAGAAAAACAATTTATCATATCAAAAGAGGGGAATGGGCGATAAACGATTCATTAACCTTAGTATATTTGGAGTCACCAGAGGAGCATAAAAGACTTAAAACCTGGCTCACCTTGCTCAGTTTGTGGCGAGCGTCAGGGGCCCGGGTCTGTTGTTGAGGATGTTGCCCGAGATTCACCTGTCGGCGGTGGACGTGCTGCAGGACTCGTCTTCCGTGCTCCACAGCGCTCTCAACCACTGTCCTCAAACTCCACATCTTTACCTCCGCTTCAACCCGCGCCGCCGCCCATAGCCGGGCACCGCCGCCTCCCACAAGACACCACACACCCAGGGCTGCTTCACAGGATTAATTCCTGCGCCACTCAAAATAGAGGGCCTTATAATGACCCTGTCAGCATATGCCCACCAGTTCTTTGTCACATTTAATCAATCAAATGCCCTAAGAAAGCCCTTAATAACCAAGCAAACTGACATGTACAAATAAATACGCAGCAAGTGCACGGCGATGAAAGTTCCAACACCCTCAACCTCTCACCGTAATCTCAGTCAGCTGACTGACGACAACATATCCGGTGGTGCCGCACCTCCACACCACAGGCGATGGTGCCACCTTTACTGAGGCCCCGCATACTATACACGTAGAATTTGGTCAACTCCGTGAATGCGGGTGCCATGTTTTACTCAGCTGATGAAGAAGATTGCGGTCGCCCTGTAGATAATTTTTATTCAGTAAAATTATCATACATGTTTACAATTGGATAACATGGCGCCGGGGACAGAGGGGGGGGGGGGGTCTCGACTGAATAAAATCGTCTGGCATGAGCAAAATAAAAAATTTAGAAGTAGCGTCTGTCTTTCTCCCACGAATCAATTAATATTTTATTTCTAATTTTACTTCATGGTCAATTTCGCATCGAAACCCTTTGGGGAATAATAATGTTATGCCAAGGCATAATTTGATATAACGTTTGTAAACTAGGTGCTTTGATTATTTTGTCCCAAGCAGAAGTTATTTTTACTTTTATCCTCTTTACCACTGAACGGCTCGTTAGCCGCTTGAGCGATCGGTCACGTCTCGGTTACGCACTGTTGGCAAGTACTGGGCATGCACCGGCTCTTGAATGTACTTGAACCTGCTCCAGTGTTGGTCAAGTCTGTTCTTGAAAGAGCTTGTGGGGTACGTGATGTTTGGTTCACACTCAGGATGGGATGGAGAAAGGAAACTCACAATGTGCTCTCTGTATACATGTTGTATTGCATGTACAATGCAGCTTGGTGCTGGGAAGTGGCAGCGTGGTTACAAGCGTGATGTAGAGAGAGCTGGTTGGTGAGGGTGCTCAGAGTTGGACAGCTTGTGGGTCGCCATGCTCGCCGGCGGGAGCGAAGGCCGCCAGGCAGCGGCGGAGGAGGCGGTGTTGCTTGCTGCGGCTGCAGCTAGAAGAAGCGAGCGGTCACATGACATGACATGAAATACTAGTGACAGGGGGGAAGGAGGTTCAGGGGAAGAATAAAGGGAGGATTGAAGTGAATTTTAGTAGGAGAGAATAGGTGCAGTGGCTAAACACCGCTTGCGTGAGGGAGTATAAGTTGGAGGCAGCAGCAACTCGCCCGGACGCGGCCAGGAGGCGACAGGACAGAGTCAGGCTAGTGTGGGGTTCAGGATGTTTGGTTCACACTCAGGATTGGATGGAGAAAGGAAACTCACAATGTGCTCTCTATATACATGTTGTATTGGATGTACAATGCAGCTTGGTGCTGGGAAGGCAGCATGGTTACAAGCGTGATGTAGAGAGAGCTGGTTGGTGAGGACGCTCAGAGAAGGACAGCTTGTGGGTCGCCATGCTCGCCAGCGGGAGGGAGGACCGCCAGGCAGGCGGAGGAGCGAGGACCGCCAGGCAGGCGGAGGTGTTGCTGGCTGGTTGGTGTAGGTAGAAAGAGAGACAGATCACCACGAGGTCAGGTCTTAAATAGCGGGGGTAGGCGTGGCTTAGCAGTTGACCCCCGCTCCGTGGTGTATGGCGGCGCTGGTTGACCTAGACCACGAGGCATACACTGGGGAATTGGTGGGGTCGGCTAGGCAGCGACAAACAGCGTTTGTAGGGGAGAATTCCACTACAATACTCCCCCTTCCCTCCAGGCTGTGTAGGAGACTTGTTGTCTGCAGAGTTGCATAGCACATGTGAGGCAGAACGGGCGGTGCGTGCCTCATGTGAGACAACGGCGATGGCGTGGATGAGCCGGTCGCTGGGGACAACTGTCTAGATACACAATATCTGTGGGAGTAGAGAGGGAGAATAAGGGTGTGTGGAGGCGATGAATTTTGTGCTTCCCTCACGGCAGGTACCGAGTCGTCAGATGCGCCTGCTGGGGTGTGTGGGCCTGGGTCAGGAGCAGGGGCTGCGTCAGCAGAAACGGATGAGGGCTCGTGACAGCAGCTGGGTCCACGACAGCAGCAGGGTGCAGGACATTAGCAGGGAGTACCTGGGGGAGAAAAGAGGGGTGTGTGTGTCCGCACTCAGGAACAGAGGCCGCATCAGGGGCGGCAGGGGTTACTGCTGGGCCGGGGTCGGCGTCTGAGGCAGGACGGGTGTGCTGGGGTCGGTAGGACGTGGTGCTTGGGGGCAGGAAAGGAGCTGGTGTCTGCTAGGAGAAACAGTGCTGCTCTAGGGTGTCTAACCTGCGGTGTAGAGACAGTAGTTGTAGAGCCGATGAGAGCTGCTTCTGTGTGGATAAGCCAGTCTTCCATGTTGCTTGAAGACTGGGAGCGTGATCAGTTTCTCCTCCATCCTGTGTGAGTGCGAATCTCCGGGAGTCACCATTTGTGGGGTATGAGATTGTTTGGTTCACACTCAGGATGGGATGGAGAAAGGAAACTCACAATGTGCTCTCTATATACATGTTGTATTGGATGTACAATGCAGCTTGGTGCTGGGAAGGCAGCATGGTTACAAGCGTGATGTAGAGAGAGCTGGTTGGTGAGGACGCTCAGAGAAGGACAGCTTGTGGGTCGCCATGCTCGCCAGCGGGAGAGAGGACCGCCAGGCAGGCGGAGGAGCGAGGACCGCCAGGCAGGCGGAGGTGTTGCTGGCTGGTTGGTGTAGGTAGAAAGAGAGACAGATCACCACGAGGTCAGGTCTTAAATAGCGGGGGTAGGCGTGGCTTAGCAGTTGACCCCCGCTCCGTGGTGTATGGCGGCGCTGGTTGACCTAGACCACGAGGCATACACTGGGGAATTGGTGGGGTCGGCTAGGCAGCGACAAACAGCGTTTGTAGGGGAGAATTCCACTACACTAGCGTCAGGTCAAGCGTCAGGTGCGTGTTGGGTTGGGCCTTGGATTCTCAGTGCTTGGTCGGCTAGATTGTGTGTGTTGTTTTCTTGTGTGGAGGAAATGTCTTGGTCTTCTTTCTTGGTATTCTTCTTAGCTTGATGTAGATTTTCTTCTAACTCTCCTCCTCTTCTTGCTCTCTTGCAGTGTCCATTCGTTCGTGTTTGGGTCTTGTTGTTCGTCTTCCTCGTGTCTGAAGTCCTCATAGGTGTGGAAGAAGTTGGAGACGGTGAGGTTGACCACGTGGGCTTCAGCTCCACGGGCCTCGTGGTGTTCTTGATTCTGTGTGGCAGTTTTCTTTTCATGTGTTTTCTTTTCTTGGTTTTTCTTTTCTGCTGTTTTTTTCTTGTCTTGGGAGCGTACAGCAAGGAGGGCCTCTTTGTAGCTCAGTTTCTTGTCGAGTCGCCCCTTGGCTATCCTGCATTCCTCCTTCCATTTCGGGCAGGTCCGATCGGCGGAGGAGTGTGGGCCGCCACAGGCAGCGCATTTTTTTACTGTGTTGGGGCAGACCGTTAAGCGGTGTCCGTGGCTGCCGCACAGGGAGCAGGTGTCCTCCTGCGCCTCACACTTGTTGACAGTGTCCGTAGTGCTGGCATTTGTAACAGCGTTTCGGTCTGCAGTAGGGCTTGACTGGCACAGTTACCCACGCCAGTTGAGCCTCCTTGGGTAAGGTTGTATGGTGTCCGATGAGGGCAGTGGTGTCGGACAGCTTCTTCACAACTTGGAGTTGCCCCTTGAGGAGCTCACTCAGCTCTGCTTGGTCCACGTGGGCAATTTCGGCGTGGGAGATTACTCCCAGCTTCAGGTTGTCCCACTTGTAGGCAATCATTTTAAATGGAATGCCGTTGATGTCTGGGATCTCCGCGAGCTGTATGGGCATACCCTTCTCGGCAAAGGTGATCTTGATGTCACCATGGAGCTTCAGTCGCTCCACCTTGGTGACCCCCACGAGCCCATTAGTTTCAAAGAACTTCTTGAGAACTTGGAGGTTTAATTTCTTGGGGCAGGTAAGGTCGTGGTAGTTGGTGACAGCCAGGTGAGGTTTATGGATAGGGTTTTTTGTGCGAGAGATAGGAAACGTAGGACTAGGGTGTGTTTTCCTGGGACTGGGATAGGGCATGTAGCCGAGAGGTTAGACAGGGTTTTGTCTGGGGAGGGTACCAATCCAGTAGTGTGTCTTAGTGTGGGAGGAAACGACATAGATAAGGTTAGGAGTGAGGAACTTTTCAAGAGGTATAGGGAGGCGCTGGGGAAGATTAGAGATAGGGGAGGGATCCCGATAGTATGTGGTGTCTTGCCTAGAAGAGGCGTTGGTCGTGAATGGCTGTCCAGGGCAATTGCTATAAATTGCCGACTGGAAAAACATTGTGCAAACAATGGTTGGGCATTCATTGATAACTGGCAACGATTCTATGGCAACGACTACCTGTACTGTCGCGACGGAGTACACTTGTCTCGTGGGGGGGTAAAGACGTTGTCTGCATCCCTGGAGCGTGAAATTGTCACTCCGAAGGGGGGGTTTCGCCAGTAGAGAGGGGTCGGGGAAAGTGGGAGTCAAAAAACAAGCAGGTCCTGGGAAGTAAAATTAGTTGCTCAGGACAAGGGGTAAAACAGGACCAGGGAAGAGCAGGTTTAAATGTATACTATACAAACAGTAGGAGCGTTAGAAATAAAATAGACTTGCTGAGAGCGGTTGTATGTACCGAGAATGTAGACGTCATAGCAATCACCGAAACTTGGATGAATCTGGCGAGCAAAAATTTTTTATCAGAGTACCACATAGAAGGGTACAACCTTTTTCACAAGGACAGGGAAGGTAGGAAGGGGGGAGGGGTCGCACTCTTCGTCAAGGATACATTAAAATGTTGTACTAATAATTCAATAAAGGGTGAAATAGGAACCGAGTCTGTGTGGGTAGAAATCACGGAAGGAAGAGAAAAACTAATTATGGGAGTGATTTACAGGCCCCCAAGTCTTGGCAAAGAAGCAGCTCAGCCCATATGGCAGGAAATGAGTAGGGCAGCAAAATATAACAACCTATGCATTATGGGGGATTTCAACTTCAGAAATATTGACTGGGACAACATTGTAGGCGACTATGAATCTGAAGACTTCCTAGACGCAGTACAGGACAATTTTTGAAACAACTAATTACAGAACCTACTAGAGGTGACAATATATTAGACCTAGTATTAACAAATAAAGAAAATATTATCAGAGATATCACAGTAGGGGAAGAACTAGGTAACAGTGATCACAGAGAAATCAGGTTCACCCTAAATTGGGAAACGAAAAACAATGACAATATGGTCAGAGTCCCAAACTTTCGGTTGGCGGATTATCAGGGGTTAAGAAGGTACCTAGGTGAGGTCACCTGGGAACAGTCACGTCAGTTCCCAGTAGGAAGGGGTGAGGTCATAGATGACACAACAATTGATCATGACTATAATATATTCACTAGTATACTACATAAAGCACAAGAACAAAATATACCACACAGAAAAATTAGGTCAAATAAGAATGAGCCAAGGTGGATGACCAGAAAACTTAAACATGACATAGGAATAAAGAAAGGAATATATAAGAAATTAAAGGGAGTGGAGGAGCAGCTCAGAAATAGGTATAATGAACTATCTAGGAATGTTAAGAAAAATGTAAGGAAAGCAAAGAGAGACTATGAAATCAAAATAGCAAGAGAATCCAAGGCGAATCCCAAGGGATTTTTCCAGGTATATAGGACAAAGGTCAAGGACAAAGTTGGGCCTTTTAAGTCAGGGAGCGGAGAATTGATAAATGGCAGTGGAGAAATAAGCAAATCATTGAACAGCTACTTCTTATCAGTTTTCACAGAAGAAATTTGCGATGAAATTCCGGAGGTGGAACTGATATTTAAGGGAAAGGAAGAAGAGAAATTAAAGAATATCACTATCAGAAAAGAGGATGTTCTTAAGAAGATAAATAAACTAAAGAATACAAAATCCCCAGGGCCGGATGAAATTTTTCCTCGAGTCTTAAAAGAGTGTAGGGAACAGATTAGCGGACCCCTCGTAAACTTATTTACAAAATCATTAGACACTGGAGTTGTGCCAGAGTTGTGGAAACAGGCAAATGTAGTACCCATATTCAAAAAGGGAGACAGAGCATCAGCGTCAAATTACCGGCCGATTAGTTTGACGTCAGTAGTGGGGAAATTTCTTGAATCAATTATAGCAGATAGCATCCGATCGCATCTAGAGAAAAGCAAATTAATCTACGACTCTCAACATGGGTTTACAAAGGGAAAATCTTGTCTAACAAATCTGCTAACGTTTTTTAGGAAAGTCTTCGAGGTAGTAGATAATGACGAAAATTACGATGTTATTTACTTAGACTTTAGCAAAGCATTTGACAGAGTACCGCATCAGAGGCTTCTGAGAAAAATTAAGGATCATGGTATCGAGGGGAAAGTTTGAAATTGGATAAAATCATGGCTCACCGATAGAACGTAGAGGGTCAGCGTAGATGGTGTTAAATCTGAGTGGGGCCGTGTAACCAGTGGGGTTCCCCAGGGGTCAGTACTAAGCCCACTCTTGTTCATAATCTACATAAACGATTTAGATACTGGGATCAGCAGTGACATAAGCAAGTTTGCGGATGACACCAAAATAGGGCGGCAAATTAATTCAGGGCAGGATGCAAATGCATTACAGGAGGATCTAAATAAACTGCAGGGGTGGTCTGAAAAATGGCAAATGAAATTCAACACCAGCAAGTGTAGCGTACTTAATATTGGAAGAACAAATACTTATAATGTATACAGTGTAGGGGTATCGAGATATTAATGTCGTCTAGCAATCAGGATGGAAAGAAACTCTAATGTGGTTTTCTTGTATAATATATATAAGTTATATGATAGACAGTCTGGTGCTGGAGGTGCAGAATGATAGTTGGTTGGTGAGGAAGCTCAGAGTAGGACAGCTGGTGGGTCGCCATGCTCGCTGGCGGGAGCGAGGACCGCCAGGCAGGCGAGGAGATGCGAGGGAACCAGGCAGCGGCGGAGGAGGAGGTGTTGCTTGCTCAAGATTGGTCAGACTGAATCTCAATGGAGAGACAGAGCTTATATACACCCAGCAGCCGCCAGCCTATGAGTCATGGTGGGAAAACCCGAGAAGTAGCCGGTGACTAGTTCCGTTGCTAAGATACGGCGGGCATTGGAATGCGGATACGCTTGGTTGCTAGGGAAGGCGGTAACAGGTGGTGGCGTGGCTACGCAGTTAGGCAGTTGTAGGGGAGACGTCCACTACAATACTCCCCCTCCCCTCCAGGCGGTGTAGGAGACTTGTTGTTTGTAGAGTTGCTTAGCACATGTGAGGAAGACCGGGCGGTGCATGCCTCATGTGAGACAACGGCGATGGCGTGATGAGCCGATCGCTGAAATACAACTGTCTAGATACACACGATCTGTGGGAGAAGGGAGAAAAAGGGTGTGTGGAGGCGATGAATGTTGTGCTTCCCTCACGACAGGTACAGGGTCGTCAGATGCGCCTGCTGGGGTGTGTGTGGGCCTGGATCAGGAGCAGGGGCTGGGTCAGCAGAAGCGGATTAGGGCTCGTGACAGCAGCTGGGTCCACGACAGCAGCAGGGTGCAGGACATTAGCAGGGAGTACCTGAGGGAGAAAAGAGGGGGTGTGGAGGCGATGGATGTTGTGTGCTTCCCTCACGGCAGGTACTGCTGGGCCGGGGTCGGCGTCTGAGGCAGGACGGGTGTGCTGGGGTCGTCAGAATGTGGTGCGTGAGGCAGGAAGAGGAGCCGGTGTCTGCTTGAAGACTGGGAGCGTGATCAGTGTCTCCTCCATCCTGTGTGAGTGCTAATCTCCGGGAGTCACCATTGTAGGGGTATCGAGATATTAATGTTGTCTAGCACTCAGGATGGAAGGAAACTCTAATGTGGTTTTCTTGTATAATATATAAGTTATATGATAGACAGTCTGGTGCTGGAGGTGCAGAATGAGAGTTGGTTGGTGAGGAAGCTCAGAGGACAGCTGGTGGGTCGCCATGCTCGCTGGCGGGAGCGAGGACCGCCAGGCAGGCGAGGAGATGCTAGGGGCAGCCAGGCAGCGGCGGAGGAGGAGGTGTTGCTTGTTCAAGAAGATTGGTCAGACTGAATCTCAATGGAGAGACAGAGCTTATATACACCCAGCAGCAGCTATGAGTCATGGTGGGAAAACCCGAGAAGTAGCCGGTGACTAGTTCCGTTGCTAAGATACGGCGGGCATTGGAAGCTACGCTTGGTTGCTAGGGAAGACGGTAACAGGTGGTGGCGTGGCTACGCAGTTAGGCAGTTGTAGGGGAGACGTCCACTACAACAGCCTTAACAACATCAACCTAGAGAAGTCGACTTGTAAAAGAGACCTAGGGGTACTTGTAAGCCCGGACCTACGGCCTAGAAAACAGTGCGTTAATGTTCGAAATAAGGCAAACAGAGTATTGGGTTTTATATCTAGAAATGTAAGTAACAAGAGTGCAGAGGTCTTATTGCAACTATATCTTGCGCTAGTCAGGCCGCACCTCGATTATGCGGTTCAGTTCTGGTGCCCTTATTATAGAATGGATATCAATTCACTAGAGTCGGTGCAGCGAAGAATGACAAAAATGATTCCGGGACTTAGAAACCTTCCATATCAGGATAGGTTAAAGAAACTTAACTTGCATTCCCTAGAAAGACGAAGAGTGCGGGGAGATATGATAGAAGTATTTAAGTGGGTGAAAGGAATCAATAAAGGGGATATAGATAAAGTTCTTATAATATCCGAGCAGGATAGGACTCGGAGCAACGGATTCAAGTTGGATAAGTTTAGGTTTAGGAGGAGATAGGAAGAAACTGGTTCACAAATAGGGTGGTGGACGAGCGGAACAAGCTTAGCAACTTTGTAGTAAGTGCGGGAACTCTGGAAAGTTTCAAAAGGAGGCTAGATAGATTCATGGATGATAGAGAGTGGTAGTAACTCTCGACAGGAGCTGCCATGCACAGGCCAACCGGCCTATTGCAGACTCCTTATTTTCTTATGTTCTTATGTTATCAAACTCGTAACCGTTCATGGTGAGAGAGGGTTAGAGAGTGAGCGGTCACCACGAGGTCAGGTCTTAAATAGCTGAGGCAGGCGTGGCCTAGCAGTTGACCCCCGCTCCGTGGGCGGCGCTGGTTGACCTAGACCACGAGGCATACACTGGGGAATTCGCGGGGTCGGCTACTCAGCGATAAACAGCGTTTGTAGGGGAGAAATCCACGACAAGCTCACACTCGGTGCCGTCACAACATTTTCTGGCAGTGTTCCTTTTTACTTACTTTTATCTCTTCACCACTGATCGGCTCATTAGTCGCTTGGGCGATCGGTCACGTCTCTGTTACGCACCGTTGGCAAGTACTGGGCATACACCAGCTCCTGAATGTACCTGAAGCTGCTCCAGTGTTGGCTAAGTCTTGTCTTGAAAGAGCTCACACTCGGTGCCGTCACAACACTTTCTGGTAGATTGTTCCAAGAGTTCACAACTCGCACTCCGAAAAAGTTTGCCCTCGCAGTTTTCTGAACCTGCGGCTTATGCAGCCTTGAGCTGTGACCTCTTGTGGGGCGAGGGTCCGCCAGCTCCAGGCAAAGACACCCGATTGAGTAGTGCCCCTCGAGATGCTTATACACCTCAATTAGGTCGCCCCTTGCCCGTCTGTAGTATAAGCAAGGCAAGTTCGGGCGCTGCAATCTCTCAGGGTAGCTGAGGTGCCGAAGTGCAGGTGTAATGACCACGGTCGTACACGTCAGTTAACGTAAAATCAGACGATTCATATTACGTTCAATAGCCCACAAAACATGCAGCCATGCCTTCTTTGTTGAGTTTCCCATCTGAGGCGTCCGTTTTCTCATCGCTCCCAAGCTTGGGTACCGTCCATTTTCTCTGGCTGCCTGAAACCAACCTCTCTATAAAGTGAATTTGAATATGAGAGAGGACACCATTGTTTTGAGTCAACTTAGAGATGTCTGATTACAATTAAAGCATACAAGATCCTTTGTGATTGATGTTGAAAGCTTTAACTGTCTTTATTGTTAGTAACACTTGTTAAGTGAGTGT
This sequence comes from Homarus americanus, assembly GCF_018991925.1. Taxonomy (NCBI): domain Eukaryota; kingdom Metazoa; phylum Arthropoda; class Malacostraca; order Decapoda; family Nephropidae; genus Homarus; species Homarus americanus. Next base: position 77,474 of record NW_024750650.1, read on the forward strand.
CGAGTCTAACAGTACGAATGGCATCCCATGATATTGTCCCTGGGGATAGCCATGAATTTCCTATTGCTACTGAAGTTAGATTATTTTGATGCCCAAACATCAGAGAATCTGATATTTGTAGTTTAGTTAGTGTCAGTTGTCTATTTAAAAAAGTCATTAATCTCCTGAACTATTCTGTCAACCTGTATAATCTCCAAGATCTAACGTATCCCTGTGAATAGTTCATTGTTCACAGCCATGCTGAATTTGTAAAACTAGTGTTAACAGCTGGGTATTTGACGTCAATTTCACTTTTTCCTGGCAAGCTCAATCTCTGATTATATTATAAAATTAGATGTAAGAAATTCACCTGATCCATGGCATTGAGTTTCATAGTTAAATGTACAGCAACTGAGTTGAATGTAATTTCTGTCATTGCGTGATTAGCCTTTCTGGCATGGGTAGCGCACAGGCTTGAGTTGCCAGTTAGCCATATATAAACTCGTGCTCAAGGAGTAGAGTCACATCTCTGACGCTGCTCCATCATTATCTCAGGTATGTGTATGATTCTCCGCCCTCCATATTAAATCAGTTTAACTTGGTGAATTTTGTGAATATCAGAACAGTTATTCATGTTGTAACAGTGAAATTTCCATTTACCCAGTGAAAGAATTAATGGAACTAAATATCGTCTGTCGTTGCTAGATGAAAGATTGTTTGTGATTGAGTTATTTTTTACACATCTCTGATGCTGCTCCATCATTATCTCAGGCACAGTGTGTGTGTTAGCTGCATACCTGACAGTCACAAGGGAACCGGTAGCTGCACACCAGCTGGCTACCTTGCAGGATGTCGTTAATCGGGCACGATTAAACTGTGCGAGTTCTCATCCTGGGAACTTAGCCCGAACTCCCTCGCAGTGTATCAGACTCCAACCGACCTTAACACCGCTCTCCGTTTGTTGTGGTGACACCAGTGTTACACCCTGGGGCACTCCTTACAGTTATATACTTTTACTTAACTTTTATCCTCTTCACCACTGATCGGCTCGTTAGCCGCTTGGGCGATCGGTCACGTCTCTGTTACGCACTGTTGACAAGTACTGGGCATGCACTGGCTCCTGAATGTACCTGAACCCGCTCCAGTGTTGGTCAAGTCTTGTCTTGAAGAGCTCACACTCGGTGCCATCACAACACTCTCTGGTAGATTGTTCCAAGAGTTCACCAGTCTCACTCCGAAAAAGTTTGCCCTCACAGTTTTCTGGACTTGCGGCTTCTTCAATCTTGAGCTGTGACCCCTTGTGGGGCGAGCGTCCGCCAGCTCCAAGTAAGGATACTCGACTGAGTAGTGCCCCTTGAGATGCTTATACACCTCAATTAGGTAACCCGTTGCCCGTCTGAAGTATAAGCTAGGCAAGTTCAGGCGCTCCAATCTCTCAGGGTAGCTGAGGTGCCGAAGTGCAGGCACCAGTCTGGTGGCCCTCCTTTGAACATTTTCAACCAACTGGCAATCCCTAGCATATCTCGGGGACGAGACGGGGTGACAGTACTCCAGATGGGGAAGCTCTTCACTCTTGAAGACCGAATCTAATAATTTATTTGCCTGATTTACCTTCTTCTCGCAATGGTCCGAGAACTTCAGCTCATTGTCAACCTATACACCAAGATTCTTCTCACATTCAGTCTCAAATAGTGCAGTTTCTTCCTCCAGTTGGGACATATGATACGCCTCCATACCGTTGGTACGCTTCAGGTGCATCCTCTTACACTTTCTGACATTGAATCTCAGCAGCCATTTCTTCGACCATTCTTGGAGCTCACAGAGATCCTTCTGCAGCTCTTCACAGTCTGCTTGGTTCTTAATTTCCCGAAATAACTTGGCGTCATCGGCAAACATTTGTATGGAGGAGTGTACAACGTCAGGCATGTCATTTATGAAACAAACAAACAACAGCGAGCCCAATACACTGCCCTGTGGTACCCCACCTGTGACAGGTACAAATGATGATTTCGTGCCATTAACCACCACACACTGCTTGCAGTCATGCAGAAAGTCTTCTATCCACATTAGGACATTTCCTGAATTCCGTACCCTTCCAGTTTGATTTTCAGCCTTTCATTGGGTACACTGTCAAAAGCCTTGGCAAAAATCTAGGTATATGCTGTCGATATTACAACTTCGTTCCAGGATATGGGTCCAAATATCCAATACTTTGAGCAATTGTGTTAAGCAGGAATGCCCCGGCATAAAACCGTGTTGGCAATCCTTTACAAGGTTGTTTCGTAGTAGATGTTCCATTATGGCATCTCTGATAATACTCTCAAGAACTTTACGTACTATGCTGGTCAGACTCACCGGTCTATAGTTGTTCCTGGAGTGACGATCTCTCTTCTTGAAGATGGGATTCACATAAGCCTTTTTCCAGTCACTGGGGGACCTTTGTTCATCCAGGCATTTACAGAACAGGATCTTCAGGGGCTCGGCAAGCTCGTTGTACAACTCTCTTAGCACTCTGGGATGCACCATGTCAGGGCCGGGACTCTTATGGACCTTTAGCTTTAACAGTTTATTTCTTATACCCTCTTCTGTGAACACAATGTATGGCAGGGCTGTGTCGAACCGTCTGTCCTCAAACGCAGGAAGGTTAATCGCATCCTCTCTTGTGAACACCGAGAAAAAGAAGCTGTTCAATACCTCAGCTTTATCCTGGTCAGAATCTGCATTACTACCATCTTCAAGCCTCAGGTCTCATACTCCTACTTGCGGTTTTAATTTTGACTTTGCATAGCTGTAAAACGCCTTTGGGTTTGACTTGTCCTCGCTTGCAACCAGCCTCTGGAACTCCTTTTCAGCCCTCCTACACTCTATCGTTGCTTGGTTTCTGGCTCTTGTATACATCCTCCTGTCTTGCTCATCATTTGACCCAACCCACGTCTTGAATTTCTGGGTTTTCTTCTTAACTTTGTCGACCGCCGCGTGGTTCATGTGTAGGGATCCCCTCGTATTCCTAGAAGCACTGGGTTTGGTCTTGGGTATATATTTATCGATCAAATGGGTCACTTTACTAGTTATGATATTTAGCGTAGTGTCTGCGTTCTTGTGCCTTAATGAGTCAGGCCAGTGGATACCCCTCATCTCTTCCCTCATCCCGTTGTAATTTCAACTGTAATATTTGCAGCTTGGCCTGGCCTTATCTTGAACTAGGTAACAGTTAAATCTGAATGACAACACTATATGGTGACTGGTGCCAACTGGGGCAAGGTGTTCCAGTTTGGCCACCATACACTTAAAGTGAATACATATTGGCAATCAAGCTGGTAAGGACAACTGCCAACCTATTCGTGTCATAGGTGCCACCGAGACTTTAAATTTCATTTTGTTTGTGTGCTTTCTCAAGGACTGAAACTGTGTTTATAATACACCACTCACAGGGAGATACAGTGTACACAGTGATAGTTCATAGTGTTGTCAGTGACCGCGGAAGTTGTAAATAACTTAAAGTGAGCGCTAACTAGCAAGCAAGCTGGAAAGGCACCGTGCCAGCTGAAACCAAGTCGTGTTATAGGGGCCACAGAGACTTTAAAATTTATTTTGTTTGTGTGCTTTCTCAAGGACTGAAACTGTGCCTACAATACACCATTAACAGAGACATACAGTGTTCGCAGTCGCAGAAGACAACTCTATGGGCAACAGAGAGTAGCTAAGTAGTGTTCTTTTTCTCTCTTTACTTTTTTTTTTAAATATGTGAGAGGTTGGAGTCATAGACCACGTGCTTTGTAGACTTTATTCTAACAGCGTCAGCTGGTGACTGGCAACCGGGCGCTGCCAAAGACAAGCCCCCATCGCAACATGGGAAAACATATCGTACGATGGTACAACCTTACAAAATAGGTGTAGATCAATACACCTGCACTTCTGCACCCCAAACAACAACAACCATGAGTTTGATATGTATCACTGCAGGAGACGTCGCATATGGAGGATACAGGCCTGACTAATGCAACGTTTAGAAGTTACTAACTGCCGTAAAGCATGATGGTTGTTGTTGGTATTGTCTCTGGCTGCATAGTCAAGGCGAATGAAGCTATTGCAAGCCATAAGGGAACGAGTTCTCTAGGGACGCAAATAGATGAAGCTGGAGCCCTGCTGGTTGCCAAACTGGAGCAAGTTGGGAAAGAGATCCTGCTAAGACTGAGGAAGTAGCCGATAGAATGGAGGTGATTGCTAAGAGGAGTTATGTGACGTATTAGCAAGGCCACGGAGGGGCGGAGAGTAATGCAGGATCAAACAGGTCCTACAACAGCTAGATTTTGAAGAAGTCGAAGAAATGAAAATTAACGGACCTACTGTTAGGGGAGAGGAGGAACACCAGGAACGTCTCCAGCGCAGGAACAATGTAATAAGCTTTGGAGTCCCAGAGAGCCAGGCGGAGGAACTATGAGAGGAAACACGATAAGATGCTGTTTCAAAATATTTGCACAGAGGTTTTGAAGATTCCATCAACCCCCAGGATGAGGAGGCTGGGACAAAAGCAGGGGGCTAAGCCCTGCCCTCAGGATCACACACTAGTGAGTGAGGAGGGAAATGGCAGGTTATTCGGCAGGCAAAAACTTAGCAAAGAGCGAGGCATTTCGGGATGTATTCATTCACCCAGATCGCACGGTAATGCAGAGGGAACAGCACAAGAAGCTCCTGCAGGACTTGAAGCAAAAGATGGAGGAGTCGAGGAGAACGGGGATTGGTGTACATGGGTTATACTAGGGGGAGGGTAGTGGAAACAAGTGCCGTACAGGGCCAGGGGCAGTAATGCACCTCCACCTGCTCAACCCCCCTCCACCTGGGAGGCAGCACCAGCTCAGCCTCCCAGACAGGAGAGGAGGCGAGCTGCAAACAATGACATTTCTAACCACACCCTGCAAAAATACAGTGTACTTAGCAAATGCTGCAGCTTCTGAGAATGGGGGTATTACTAAGAGCAGAGACGTTACCGAGAACAAATTCTGGCTTGAATGTCATGTACACTAATACTGACACGTTCCTTTATAAGAGAGAGGAGTTTGAAACACTACTGAAGGTACACCAACCAGATATTGTAGGTGTTGTAGAACTGTTGTACAAGAGCAGGAGAATCGACCCAGAGGAATGTGAGTTCAGTATTGCTGGATATGACTCATTTACGAACTTTTCTCAAGAAACTTGCAAGAGGGGTGTGGTTATGTACGCTAGGCAAGACCTTAGAGCCAACCAGGCGAGGGTACAGGGAGAGAATGTTTTTGAAGAGTCCAAGTGGTGTAAAATTAAACTAAAGGGAGGGGACTTACGTACTTATTGTCGGGTGTATCTGCAGATCCTCAAACTGTGGCCCACTAAATCAAGGGAACTTAAGAGCCTTAACAGACAATGCAGCGATGCTCAACCCTAGCTACCTCCTTATTATGGGGGACTTTAACTATGGCGACATCGACTGGAAAAACGAGTTCACCCCAAATGACTTGAATAACCCTGATACTCTTTTTGTAGAAACTCTGAGAGATAATTTTCTGTTCCAACATTTTAGAGACCCGACACATTACAGAGGGAAGCAAACACCCAAGCCACTGGACCTCATCATACTTTAACTTTTACTTTTATCCTCTTCGCCACTCATCGGCTTGTTAGCCGCTTAGGCGATCGGTCACGTCTCTGATTACTTTTCCTTTTCATTTATCTTTTTCATCAAAAGATCGGCTCACTAGCCGCCCGGGCGATCGGTCACGTCTCTGTCACGCACTGTTGGCAAATACTGAATGTACCTGAAACCGCTCCAGTGTTGGTCAAGTCTTGTCTTGAAAGAGCTGACGCTCGGTGCCGTCACAACACTCTCTGGTAGATTGTTCCAAGAGTTTACAACTCTCACTCCGAAAAAGTATGCCCTCACGGTTTTCTGGACTTGCGGCTTCTTCAATCTTGAGCTGTGACCCCTTGTGGGGCGAGCGTCCGCCAGCTCCAAGTAAGGACACTCAACTGAGTAGTGCCCCCTGTGATGCTTATACACCTCAACTAGGTCCCCCCTTGCCCGTCTGTAATATAAGCTGGGCAAGTTCAGGCGCTCCAATCTCTTAGGGTAGCTGAGGTGCAGAAGTGCAGGCACCAGTCTGGTGGCCCTCCTTTGAACATTTTCAACCAACTGACAGTCCCTAGCATATCTCGGGGACCAGATGGGGTAACAGTACTCCAGATGGGGAAGCACTTCACTACTGAAGATTGTTACGAGGGACGGACCGTCTAGATATCTGAACGACCTTCTTATAAGACCCAATAATTTATTTGCCTGATTTACCTTCTTCTCGCAATGGCCCGAGAACTTCAGCTCATTGTCAACATACACACCTAGGTCCTTCTCACACACAGTTTCAACTAACGCAGAGAAATTAAAGGTCATTGCATTCCTGAAGGAGACAAAATTTGCTGATTTGAATAATAATTTGCCATTTTATTTATCACGGAAATTTGCTATACTTGGTCTCACAATTCCCACAATTATGTGAATTTTGGCAATCATGTTTCTGTTTTGTTATTATAAGTCAGTGTCATCCAAAATGAAAGTTGTGCATAACATTTTAACCCATAAGACACTAAAGTATAGGACCCCTGTAGTAGATAAAACCCCTACAGTCATTGAATCCCCAGCTTAGTATCTACACCTATGTTTATAACATGGTTAGGGTTGTATAGGATGTACTGTACTCTGTGAGCTTATTTAGGCCTCACGGAGCTTGGCCGGTGGTGACCGAGCGATGTAATGGCCCCTGTCTCATCAACAGAAGTATTATATAAATGGGTTATTTGCATCTGATTTCTATTCAGATTTATCCCCTGTAATTTTCCACTATCTGTGAGGACATGAACTGAACACGTGAACGGTAGCTTTCCCAAGAGGGAGAAGCCCATATGTCAGCATCTATGTAAGCGCCCACCAAGGAGACGCCTTCAGGCAGTCACTCACACCAACTAATATCGAATGGACGTTGATTCACGTTTATATTACATAAACGCCGTCCTTTCTCATCACACTCATAAATAGTGGAACTTACTGTTGACCTTCACTCAGGAATTATATAAACATAATACTTTTCTAATAAAACAAGAAACTTCAATTGGGTTTCGTTACTAAAGCCCAATATAATATATGTGAACCAACCTGGTTAATTGGGTGTAAGGGCGGAAACGATCTTCCTGCTCATTACCGCTGCTAACTCTCTCGTTTGCTGGTGCTGACGACACTTGGGGAAGTTGGACAGAGGTGAGAACAGCAGCGACTATCTGGGTCACCGGCAGATTCACCCCAGCCGCCATGCAGTCACTATCTAGCTACCCCGCTGTTCGTCAAATTCTTGTTGTGATCTCATCATAGGTCCTGGACTCGTGGGCTGTGTCCCCAGACCTTCACTTATAGACTGGCAATTCTCTGGTCATCTACCACTACCACTTACCACGACCTTCAGTTCATCTCAATCCGTCTGTGCCCCGGTGTTCTCCGGCCATTTCAAGACGTCGCTCGAGTGTGGAGTTGAATGGACGCTTCCCTACCCTGAGTGTGGATCACCGTGTTCCAGAACCTTCCCCCAGGGCCACTGCCGTAGGAAATATCTGTTCATTGTTTGATTCTATGGTTGTTTGATTCCATTAATTGCTGACTTCCCTTTATTGTTCGATTCTATCAATCGTTGACTCCCATTAATTGTTTGATTCCATTAATTGCTGACTCCCATTAATTGTTTGATTCCTTTAATTGTTTGCTTCCCTTAATTGTTTAACTCCATTAACTATTGACTGCATTAATTGTTTGACTCCCGTAATTATTTGAAGTTTTGTCGAGTGGTGTCAGAGTTTTGTGTTATATTTTTTATAGTAAAGAGATGTCAATCTCAAACGGTTGTTTGCTATTCCTCAGAAAACCATGGTCCTTGACTTTCCTTTATTAAGAACCTGATTAGTCTGGTAAGGGATTTCTATCCCTAATTCCTAGGACTTGACATTGGGAATTAACCAACCGTTTCAATCCACAACTTCTGTAATTATTAATACATATTAACACAGGGTAAAACACCAACACAAACCGAATCAATGACACACAATACTTCAGTACTGTTTAAATTTTCAAATATTCTTCTGACATTTCTGTACTCAATCAATTTTATTCACATGCAAGTATCACTCAAAAATCAGATAATCCATCATTAAAATACTTGTCTACTTCTGCAACTTAAATCACAGCTTCAATTCCCTCGGATTTAGTCAATGATTAAAAACAATCCCACCGCTATAGCCACCAATTTATACTGCCAGATTCTGGGGTCACTAAGTCAAATGGGATAACTTAACTATACAGTAGTCTTAATTTTAAGGGTTGCTGCCACCAGACCCCCTCTGGGCAGTATGTAGCTCGTTAGGTAGCGTGCAGAGTAGACTAGGCATTGGGTTAGGTTTTTCATTGACCAGGTCGATAAGGGGAAAGAAGGGTGAGACCATAACATGTCTTAACTAATTTATTCCTTATAAAACATACTGCATTCCGGTAAAATACAAATGAGTTGGCCTTCCTCAGAAGAACAGCGATGATTTTGGGTTACCCTTCTTACAATAACACTCCACACGTCATACTGCTCCACCTGTATGGAATATAACACCTTAGGTCATCATACATAGTAATGTAATGACCACGGTCATCCACGTCAGTTACCGCCAAAATCAGACGATTCATATTACGCTCAATAGCCCACAAAACATGTAACTGCCTTCGTTTGAGTCCTCCATCTGAGGAGACCGTTTTCTCATCGCTTCAAGACGCCTCAGTCCTCTGTTATCCTATTTTCTCTAACTTATTGAAACCAACACCTCTTTAAAATGAATTTGAATGTTAGAGAGAACACCCTAGTTTTGAGTCAACTTAGATATGTTTGATTACAGTTAAAGCATACAAGATCCTGTGTGAGTGATGTTGGACGCTTTAACTGTCATTATTGTTAGTAACATTGGGTAGGTAAGTGAGTGTTGAGTCTGCCAGGACAAACGATACCTAGGAATGACCATGAGTTTCCAATTGCTACTGAAGTCAGAGTATTTTGTTGCCCAAACATCAGAGAATCTGATATTTGTAGTTTAGAGCTTGTCAGTTGTCTATTTAAGAAAGTCATTAATCTCCTGAACTATTCTGTCAACCTGTATAATCTTCAAGATCTAACGTCTCCCCATGAATAGCTCCTTGTTCGCAGCAGCCCTGAGCTCGCATTATTAATGGTAGAGAAGGTCTGGTGTTAGTAAGATCAACCTTTCTGGTATGAATATGGGGGCCCAAGATGCCCCGCGGGTGCACGTATATACATCTACACGAGGGAGAATCACGCATTCGTGACGCTTCCTCAACGTATCTCCAGGTATGTTAACCAGTGTTCCACGCCGCCATATTAATTCAGTTTAACTTATTCAATTTTGTGAATATCAGTGTTCATGTTGTAACAGTGAAATTGTCATTTACCCAGTGAAAGGATTAATATAAAGTAAGAGTCGCCTGGATCGTTACCAGACGTATGTTTTGTATACAGTAGTTGAAGTCAGGCATTTACGCACTCGTGACTCTTCCTCAACGTATCTCCAGGCCAGTGTGTTGAGCTGAATACTCATCGGCTACCGTGGGTCGGTAGCCGGGTTGGACGATGCCATTAATTCGACAGGACCAAACTGTGAAGTCCTGCAAATCAGGCCCCAGCTCTCTTGGCGTGTGTCGGTCTACAACCGACCCCCTAACAGCGATCTTCAATTGTTATGGAGACACCTGGGATATATACCCTGGGGCACTCCTCACAGCCACATGGGCCTAAGTATTATTGTATCTTGATTGAGGGATAACTAGCAGAAATATGGAAATCCCAGGTTAAGTAGTGAACCCATAAATGTTGATATTACCAGGAAATATGTTATGTGAGTTGAGTACATGAACTGAAGGAAAAGTATCATGTTTATGCCAATAGAACGTGAGGTTATAGGTTGATTTGGGATAGTGTCAAGTGTGCCATATTATCCACTTGCAGTAACAATGGAATAATATATTGATTGTTAAATGTTGTAACCAAGAATTGAAGATGTAGTTTGTTACTTATAAAAGTAAGACATGCTGGTCCACTGTTATCTGACAGTGTGTGATAATTTCGAAATCTTACTTGTCAAAGAAATAATACAACAGTTGTCTAATGAAGTAATGGGTAATAGTTGTTGAATGGTATAATAAGTACTTGGAGTTGTTTAATGATATAATAAGTACTTGAAGTGTTTAATGAATTAATAAGTAATTGTGGATCTATGTGATCAATGGTATAGTAAGACCTGAGGGCCCAGTTTTGTCTGGGTGAATTTAAGTCACATCGTATTCACTCACTGGGTTAATAAATATTGAATTAGCAGTCTATGAGTATCACCTCTCTACTCCTTCTAAACATTGGTTCCCAGAAAATAATACTTATTCACGTGCCAATACATCTACCACACTACCCAAAAGCTTTCCATGAGTTATGTTATACAATGAAAAGTCTGGGTGGTGGCAGCTTACCCTTTGTAAGTATAATAAGTATACTATGAATAACATGGTTCCCCAGACTAACCCATGTATGAGATTATAAGTAAAACAGAGTAAATCCTTCAGAAAGGTAAGGACAGATAAATTTAGAAAATATAATATACAGTATATGAAAAGAAATGAGAGACTTGGAAAGTACACTCGGAAACCATATTCTCCTCCAGGTAGTGGTGTTGATGCTCCTCCAGGTGGTGGTATCGTTGCTCCTCCAGGTGGTGGTGTTGTTACTCCTCCAGGTGGTCGTGTTGTTGCTCCTCCAGGTAGTGGTGTTAATGCTCCTACAGGTGGTGGTGTTGTCACTCCTCCAGGTGGTGCTGTTGCTCCTCCAAGTGGTGGTATTGTTGCTCCTCCACGTTTGTGGTGTTGTTGCTCGTCCAGGTGGTGGTGTTGTTGCTCCTCCAGGTAGTGGTGTTGTTGTTTCTCCAGGTGGTGGTGTTGTTGCTCCTACAGGTGGTGGTTTTGTTGCTCGTCCAGGTGGTGGTGTTGTTGCTCCTCCAGGTAGTGGTGTTGTTGTTTCTCTAGGTGGTGGTGTTGTTGCTCCTCCAAGTGGTGGTATTGTTGCTCCTCCACGTTTGTGGTGTTGTTGCTCGTCCAGGTGGTGGTGTTGTTGCTCCTCCAGGTAGTGGTGTTGTTGTTTCTCCAGGTGGTGGTGTTGTTGCTCCTACAGGTGGTGGTTTTGTTGCTCGTCCAGGTGGTGGTGTTGTTGCTCCTCCAGGTAGTGGTGTTGTAGTTTCTCCAGGTGGTGGTGTTGTTGCTTACTCCAGGTGGTGGTGTTGTTGCTCGTCCAGGTGGTGGTGTTGTTGCCTCCTCCAGGTGGGGGGTGTTGTTGCTCCTCCAGTTAGTGTATTGTTGCTCCTCCAGATGTTGCGGATGTTGCTCCTCCAGGTAGTGGTGGTGTTGGGTTGCTCCAGGTAGTGGTGCTGTTGCCTCCCTCCAGGTGGTGGTGTTGCTGTCTCTCCAGGTAGTGGTGTTGCTCCACCAGGTGGTGGTGTTGTTGCCTCCAGGTGGTGGTGTTGCTGTTCCTCCAGGTGGCGGTGTTGTTGCTCCTCCAGGTGGTGGTGTTGTTGTCTCCAGGTAGTGTGGTGTTGCTGTCCTGCAGGTGGTGGTGTTGTTGCTCCTGCAGGTGGTGGTGTTGTGCACTCCAGGTAGGGTGTTGCTCCTGCAGGTGGTGTTTTTCCTCCAGGTGGTGGTGTTGTCACCTCCAGGTGGTGGTGGTCACCTCCAGGTGGTGGTGTTGTTGCTTCTCCAGGTGGTGGTGTTGTTGATCCTCCAGGTAGGTGGTGTTGTTGTTTCTCCAGGTGGTGGTGTTCTACCTCCAGGTGCTGGTGTTGTTTTCCAAGTATTGGTGTTGTTGCTCGCAGGTGGTAGTGTTGTTGCTCCTCCAGGTAGTGGTAATGTTGTCCAGCAGGTGGTGGTGTTGTTGATCCTCCAGGTGGTGGTGTTGCTGCTCCTTCAGGTAGTGGTGTTGCTGTTTCAGGTTTTGGTGTTGTTGCTCTCAAGGTGGTGGTGTTGTTGCTCCTCCAGGTGGTGGTGTTGTTGCTCCTCCAGGTAGTGGTGTTGTTGCTCCTCCAGGTTTTGGTGTTGTTGTCCTCCAGGTGGTGGTGTTGTTGTCTCCTGGTGGTGGTGTTGTTGCTCCTCCAGGTAGTGGTGTTGTTGCTCCACCAGGTGGTGTTGTTGCTCCTCCAGGTGGTGGTGTTGTTGCTAATCCATGTGGTGGTGTTGTTCTCCAGGTGGTGGTGTGCTCTACCCTCCAAGTTTTGGTGTTGATCCTGCAAGTGTGGTGGTGTTTTGCTCCTCCGTAGTGGAAATGTTGCTCCTGCAGGTGGTGGTGTTGTTGCTCCTCCAGGGTGGTGGTGTTGCTGCCCTCCAGGTGGTGGTGTTGTTGCCCTCCAGGTAGTGGTGTTGTTGCTCCTCCAGGTTTTGGTGTTGTTGCTCCTCCAGGTAGTGGTGATGTTGCTCCACCAGGTGGTGTTGTTGCTCCTCCAGGTGGTGGTGTGTTGTTGCTCCTCCAGGTGGTGGTGTTGTTGTCTCCGTAGTGTAATGTTGGTCCTGCAGGTGGTGGTGTTGTTGCTCTGGTGGTGTTGTTGTCCTCCAGGTGGTGGTGTTGTTGCTCCGGTAGTGGTAATGTTGGTCCTCCAGGTTTTGGTGTTGTTGTTCTCCAGGTGGTGGTGTTTTGCCTCCAGGTGGTGGTGTTGTTGTCTCCGGTAGTGGTGTTGTTGTCTGTGGTGGTGTTGTTGCTCCGGTGGTAGTGTTGTTGTCTCCGTGGTTGTGGTTCAGGTAGTGGTAATGTTGGTCCTGCAGGTGGTGGTGTTGTTGCTCCAGGTGGTGGTGTTGTTCTCCAGGTGGTGGTGTTGTTGCCCTCCAGGTAGTGGTAATGTTGGTCCTGCAGGTGGTGGTGTTTCCTCCAGGAGTGGTAATGTTGGTCCTGCAGGTGGTGGTGTTGTTGCTCTCCAGGTGGTGGTGTTGCTCCAGGTGGTGGTGTTGTTGCTCCAGGTAGTGGTGTTGTTGCCTCCAGGTTTTGGTGTTGTTGCTAATCCATGTGGTGGTGTTGTTGTTCCAGGTGGTGGTGTTACCTCCAAGTTTTGGTGTTGTTGTTCTCCAGGTGGTGGTGTTGTTGCTCCTCAAGGTGGTGGTGTTGTTGCTCCAGGTAGTGGTGTTGTTGCTCCACCAGGTGGTGTTGTTGTCTCCAGGTAGTGGTGTTAATGCCCTCCAGGTGGTGTTGTCACCTCCAGGTGGTGCTGTTGTCTTCCAGAGGGGTTGTTTCTCAGGTGGTGGTGTTGTTGCTCCTCCAAGTGGTGGTATTGTTGCTCCAGGTTTGTGGTGTTGTTGCTCGTCCAGGTAGTGGTGTTGTTGTCCAGGTAGTGGTGGTGTTCTCCGTAGTGGTGTTAACTCCTAGGTGGTGGTGTTGTCACCCTCCAGGTGTTGCTGTTCTCCAGAGTGGTGTTTCTCTAGGTGGTGGTGTTGGTTCCTCCAAGTGGTGTATTGTTGGGTTTGTGGTGTTGTTGCTCGTCCAGGTGGTGGTGTTGTTGCTCCTCCAGGTAGTGGTGTTGTTGTTTTTTCCAGGTGGTGGTGTTGTTGCTCCTACAGGTGGTGGTTTTGTTGCTCGTCCAGGTGGTGATGTTGTTGCTCCTCCAGGTAGTGGTGTTGTTGTTTCTCCAGGTAGTGGTGTTGTTGCTCCTCCAGGTGGTGGTGTTGTTGCTCCAACAGGTAGTGGTGTTGTTGCTCGTCCAGGTGGTGGTGGTGTTGTTGCTCCTCCAGGTAGTGGTGTTGTTGTTCCAGGCAGGTGGTGGTGTTCTTGCTCTGGTGGTGGTGTTGTTGCTCGTCCAGGTGGTGGTGTTGTTGCTCCAGGTAGTGGTGTTGTAGTTTTCCAGGTGGTGGTGTTGTTGCTACCCAGGTGGTGGTGTTGTTGCTCGTCCAGGTGGTGGTGTTGTTGCTCCAGGTGGGGGTGTTGTTGCTCCAGTTAGTGGTATTGTTGCTCCTCCAGATGTTGGTGATGCTGCTCCAGGTAGTGGTGGTGTTGCTGTCCAGGTAGTGGTGTTGTTGCCTCCAGTGGTGGTGTTGTTGCTCCTGGTAGTGGTGTTGTTGCTCCACCAGGTGGTGGTGTTGTTGCTCCAGGTGGTGGTGTTGTCGCCCAGGTGGTGGTGTTGTTCCAGGTGGTGGTATTGTTGCTCCGCCAGGTAGTGTGTGTTGTTGCTCCTGCAGGTGGTGGTGTTGTTGTTCTGCAGGTGGTGGTGTTGTTTCACCTCCAGGTGGTGGTGTTGTTGCTCCTGCAGGTGGTGGTGTTTCCTCCAGGTGGTGGTGTTACCTCCAGGTGGTCGTGTTGTTGCTCCTGCGGGGTGTTGTTGCTTCTCCAGTGGTGTTGTTGATCCTCCAGGTAGTGGTGTTGTTGCCCAGGTGGTGTTGTTACCCTCCAGGTGCTGGTGTTGTTGTTCTCCGTATTGTGTTGTTGCCGCAGGTGGTAGTGTTGTTGTCTCCAGGTAGTGGTAATGTTGCTCCAGCAGGTGGTGGTGTTGTTGATCTCCAGTGGTGGTGTTGCTGCTCCTTCAGGTAGTGGTGTTGTTGCTCCTCCGGTTTTGGTGTGCGCTCCGTGGTGGTGTTGTTGCTCTCCAGGTGGTGGTGTTGTTGCTCCTCCAGGTAGTGGTGTTGTTGTCCTCCAGGTTTTGGTGTTGTTGCTCCTCCAGGTGGTGGTGTGTTGCTCCTCCAGGTAGTTGTTGCTCCACCAGGTGGTGGTGTTGTTGTTCTCCAGGTGGTGGTGTTGCTAATCCATGTGGTGGTGTTGTTGTTCAGGTGGTGGTGTTGTCACCCTCCAAGTTTTGGTGTTGATCCTGCAAGTGGTGGTGTTTTTGCTCCTCCAGGTGGTGGTGTTTTTGCTCCTCCAAGTAGTGGAATGTTGCTCCTGCAGGTGGTGGTGTTGTTGCTCTCCAGGTGGTGGTGTTGCTGCTCCTCCAGGTGGTGGTGTTGTTGTCCTCCAGTAGTGGTGTTGTTGCTCCTCCAGGTTTTGGTGTTGTTGCTCCAGGTGGTGATGTTGTTGCTCCTCCAGGTGGTGGTGTTCCAGGTAGTGGTGTTGTTGCTCCACCAGGTGGTGGTGTTGTTGCCCTCCAGGTGGTGGTGTTGTTGCTCCTCCAGGTGGTGGTGTTGTTGCTCCTCCAGGTGGTAATGTTGGTCCTGCAGGTGGTGGTGTTGTTGCTCCTCCACAGGGTGGTGGTGTTGTTGCTCCAGGTGGTGGTGTTGTCTTCACAGGTAGTGGTAATGTTGGTCCTCCAGGTTTTGGTGTTGTTGCTCCTCCAGGTGGTGGTGTTGTTGCTCCAGTGGTGGTGGTGTTGCTCCTCCAGGTAGTGGTGTTGTTGTCCTCCAGGTGGTGTTGTTGCTCCAGGTGTAGGTTATGGTTCCAGGTGGTGGTGTTGTTCAGGGTGTGGCTAATCCTGCAGGTGGTGGTGGTGTTGTTGCTCCAGGTGGTGGAGTGCTGCTGCCTCCAGGTGGTGGTGTTGTTGCTCCTCCAGGTAGTGGTGTTGTTGTTTTGGTGTTGTTGCTAATCCATGGTGTTGTTGCCTCCAGGTGGTGGTGTTGTCACCTCCTGTTGGTGTTGTTGATCCTGCAAGTCTCCAAGTAGTGGAATGTTGCTCCTGCAGGTGGTGTTGTTGTTCTCCAGGTGGTGGGGCTGTCTCCAGGCCCAGGTAGTGGTGTTGTTGCTCCTCCAGGTTTTGGTGTTGTCTCCGGTGGTGGTGTTGTTGCTCCAGGTGGTGGTGTTGTGCTTCAGGTAGTGGTGTTGTTGCTCCACCAGGTGGTGGTGTTGCTCCTCCAGGTTTTGGTGTTGTTGCTCCAGGTGGTGTTGTTGCCTCCAGGTAGTGGTGTTGTTGCTCCACCAGGTGGTGGTGTTGTTGTTCCAGGTAGTGGTGTTAATGCCTCCAGGTGGTGGTGTTGTCACCTCCGGTGGTGGTGTTGCTGTTCTCTCTAGGGAGTGGTGTTGTTGTTTCAGGTGGTGTTGTTGCCTCCAAGTGGTGGTATTGTTGCTCCTCCAGGTTGTGGTGTTGTTGCTCGTCCAGGTAGTGGTGTTGTTGTTCAGGTAGTGGTGGTGTCTCCAGGTAGTGGTGTTAATGCTCCAGGTTGGTGTTGTCACCTCCAGGTGGTGCTGTTGTTCTCTAGGGAGTGGTGTTGTTGTTTCTCTAGGTGGTGGTGTGTTGTTGCTTCCAAGTGGTGGTATTGTTGTCCAGGTTTGTGGTGTTGTTGCTCGTCCAGGTGGTGGTGTTGTTGCTCCAGGTAGTGGTGTTGTTGTTTTCTCCAGGTGGTGGTGTTTTGTCCTACAGGTGGTGGTTTTGTTGCTCGTCCAGGTGGTGCTGTTGTTGCTCCAGGTAGTGGTGTTGTTGTTCTCCAGGTAGTGGTGTTGTTGTCCTCCAGGTGGTAGTGTTGTTGTCTCCAGGTGGTGGTGTTGTTGCCTCCAGGTAGTGGTAATGCTGCAGGTGTTGGTCTTGTGTGTTGCTCAGGTGTGGTGGTGTGTTGTTGCTCCTCCGGTAGTGGTAATGTTGGTCCTGCAGGTGGTGTTGTCTCCGTAGTGGTAATGTTGGTCCTGCAGGTGTTGTTGTTCTCCAGGTGGTGGTGTTGCTCCAGGTGGTGGTGTGTTGTTCCTCCGGTAGTGGTGTTGTTGCTCTCCAGGTTTTGGTGTTGTTGCTAATCCATGTGGTGGTGTTGTTGTTCCAGGTGGTGGTGTTGTCACCTCAGTTTTTGTGTTGTTGTCTCCAGGTGGTGGTGTTGTTGCTCCTCGGTGGTGGTGTTGTTGCTCCAGGTAGTGGTTGTTGCTCACCAGGTGGTGGTGTTGTTGCTCCGGGTAGTGGTGTTAATGCCTCCAGGTGGTGGTGTTGTCACCTCCAGGTGGTGCTGTTGTTCTCTAGGGAGTGGTGTTGTTTCAGGTGGTGGTGTTGTTGCTCCAAGTGGTGGTATTGTTGTTCTCCAGGTTTGTGGTGTTGTTGCTCGTCCAGGTAGTGGTGTTGTTGCTCCCAGGTAGTGGTGGTGTTGCTCCAGGTAGTGGTGTTAATGCCCTCCAGGTGGTGGTGTTGTCCCTCCAGGTGTTGCTGTTGTTCCTCTAGGAGTGGTGTTGTTGTTTCTCTAGGTGGTGGTGTTGTTGTTCTCCGTGGTCGGTATTGTTGCTCCTCCAGGTTTGTGGTGGTGTTGCTCGTCCAGGTGGTGGTGTTGTTGCCTCCAGGTAGTGGTGTTGTTTTTTCCAGGTGGTGTTGTTGTTCTACAGGTTGGTTTTGTTCGTCCAGGTGGTGATGTTGTTGCCCTCCAGGTAGTGGTGTTGTTGTTTCTCCAGGTAGTGGTGTTGTTGCTCCTCCAGGTTGGTGTTGTTGCTCCAACAGGTAGTGGTGTTGTTGCTCGTCCAGGTGGTGGTGTTGTTGCTCCAGGTAGTGGTGTTGTTGTTCCAGGTGGTGGTGTTGTTGTCTACAGGTGGTGGTGTTGTTGCTCGTCCAGGTGGTGGTGTTGTTGCTCCAGGTAGTGGTGTTGTAGTCTCCAGGTGGTGGTGTTGTTGCTACTCCAGGTGGTGGTGTTGTTGCTCGTCCAGGTGGTGGTGTTGTTGTTCTCCAGGGGGTGTTGTTGCTCCTCCAGTTAGTGGTATTGTTGCTCCAGATGTTGGTGATGTTGCTCCAGGTAGTGGTGGTGTTGCTGCTCCAGGTAGTGGTGTTGCTGTCCAGGTGGTGGTGTTGTTGTCTCCAGGTAGTGGTGTTGTTGCTCCACCAGGTGGTGGTGTTGTTGCCTCCAGGTGGTGGTGTTGTCGTCCTCCAGGTGGTGGTGTTGTTGTTCCAGGTGGTGGTATTGTCGTTCCGCCAGGTAGTGGTGTTGTTGCTCCTGCAGGTGGTGGTGGTTCTGCAGGTGGTGGTGTTGTTTCACCCAGGTGGTGGTGTTGTTGCTCCTGCAGGTGTTCCAGGTGGTGGTGTTGTCATCCAGGTGGTCGTGTTGTTGTCCAGGTGGTGGTGTTGTTGCTTCTCCAGGTGGTGGTGTTGTTGATCCTGTAGTGGTGTTGTTGTTTCTCCAGGTGGTGTTGTTACTCTCCAGGTGCTGGTGTTGTTGTTCTCCAAGTATTGGTGTTGTTGCTCGCAGGTGGTAGTGTTTTGTTCTCCAGGTAGTGGTAATGTTGTCCAGCAGGTGGTGTTGTTGATCCTCCAGGTGTTGCTGCCTTCCAGGTAGTGGTGTTGTTGCTCCAGGTTTTGGTGTTGTTGTTCTCCAGGTGGTGTTGTTGCTCTTCCAGGTGGTGTGCTTCTCCAGGTAGTGGTGTTGTTGTTCAGGTTTTGGTGTTGTTGCTCCTCCAGGTGGTGGTGTTGTTGCTCCTCCAGGTAGTGGTGTTGTTGCTCCACCAGGTGGTGGTGTTGTTGCTCCTCCAGGTGGTGGTGTTGTTGCTAATCCATGTGGTGGTGTTGTTGTCTCCAGGTGGTGGTGTTGTCACCTCCAAGTTTTGGTGTTGTTGATCCTGCAAGTGGTGGTGTTTGCCTCCAGGTGGTGGTGTTTTTGCTCTCCAAGTAGTGGAAATGTTGTCTCCTGCAGGTGGTGTGGCTCCTCCAGGTGGTGGTGTGTTGCTGCTCCAGGGGTGGTGTTGTTTTCAAGTGTGAATGTTGCTCTGCAGGTGGTGGTGTTGTTGTTCCAGGTGGTGGTGTTGTCTTCCAGGTGGTGGTGTTGTTGCTCCTCCAGGTGGTGTTGTTGCTCCAGGTTTTTGGTGTTGTTGTCCAGGTGGTGATGTTGTTGCTCCAGGTGGTGGTGGTTCTCCAGGTAGTGGTGTTGTTGCTCAACCAGGTGGTGGTGTGTTGTTGCCCAGGTGGTGGTGTTGTTGTCTGGTGGTGTTGTTGCTCCTCCAGGTAGTGGTAATGTTGGTCCTGCAGGTGGTGGTGTTGTTGTCCTCCAGGTGGTGGTGTTGTTCTCCAGGTGGTGTTCTTGCCCTCTAAGGTAGTGGTAATGTTGGTCCTCCAGGTTTTGGTGTTGTTGTCTGTGGTGGTGTTGTTCTCCAGGTGGTGGTGTTGTTGCCCTCCAGGTAGTGGTGTTGTTGCTTCCAGGTGGTGGTGTTGGCTCCTCCAGGTGGTAGTGTCTGCCTGGTGGTGGTGTTGTTGCTCCTCCAGGTAGTGGTAATGTTGGTCCTGCAGGTGGTGGTGTTGTTGCTCCAGGTGGTGGTGTTGCTCCTCCAGGTGGTGGTGTTGTTGCTCCAGGTAGTGGTGTTGTTGCTCCTCCAGGTTTTGGTGTTGTTGCTAATCCATGTGGTGGTGTTGCTCCTCCAGGTGGTGGTGTTGTCACCTCCAAGTTTTGGTGTTGTTGATCCTGCAAGTGGTGGAGTTTTGCTCCAAGTAGGGAAATGTTGTCCTGCAGGTGGTGGTGTTGTTGCTCCTCCAGGTGGTGGTGTTGCTGCTCCAGGTGGTGGTGTTGTGTTGCTCTCCAGGTAGTGGTGTTGTTGCTCCAGGTTTTGGTGTTGTTGCTCCAGGTGGTGGTGTTGTTGTCCAGGTGGTGGTGTTGTTGTCCTGCGTAGTGGTGTTGTTGCTCCACCAGGTGGTGGTGTTGTTGCTCCAGGTTTTGGTGTTGTTGTCTCTGCGGTGGTGTTGTTGTCTCCAGGTAGTGGTGTTGTTGCTCCACCAGGTGGTGGTGTTGCTGTTCAGGTAGTGGTGGTTAATGCCTCCAGGTGTTGGTGTACCCTCCAGGTGGTGCTGTTCTCAGGGAGTGGTGTTGTTGTTTCTCTAGGTGGTGGTGTGTTGTTCTCCAAGTGGTGGTATTGTTGCTCTCCAGGTTTGTGTGTTGTTGCTCGTCCAGGTAGTGGTGTTGTTGCTCCTCCAGGTAGTGGTGGTGTTGCTCCTCCAGGTAGTGGTGTTAATGCTCTCCAGGTGGGTTACCTTCCAGGTGGTGCTGTTGTTCTAGGGAGTGGTGTTGTTTCTCCAGGTGGTGTGTTGTTGCTCCTCCAAGTGGTGGTATTGTTGTCCTCCAGGTTTGTGGTGTTGTTGCTCGTCCAGGTGGTGGTGTTGCTGTTCTCCAGGTAGTGGTGTTGTTGTTCTCCAGGTGGTGGTGTTGTTGCCCTACAGGTGGTGGTTTGTTGCTCGTCCAGGTGGTGGTGTTGTTCCAGGTAGTGGTGTTGTTGTTTCTCCAGGTAGTGGTGTTGCTGCTCCAGGTGGTGGTGTTGTTGCTCCAACAGGTAGTGGTGTTGTTGCTCGTCCAGGTGGTGGTGTTGTTGCTCCTCCAGGTAGTGGTGTTGTTGTTTCTCCAGGTGGTGGTGTTGTTGCCCTACAGGTGGTGGTGTTGTTGCTCGTCCAGGTGGTGGTGTTGTTGCTCCAGGTAGTGGTGTTGTAGTTCTCCTGGTGGTGTTGTTGCTACTCCAGGTGGTGGTGTTGTTGCTCGTCCAGGTGGTGGTGTTGTTGCCCTCCAGGTGGGGTGTTGTTGCTCCAGTTAGTGGTATTGTTGCTCCAGATGTTGGTCATGTTGCTCCTCCAGGTAGTGGTGGTGTTGCGTCCAGGTAGTGGTGTTGTTGTTCCAGGTGGTGTGGTGTTGTTGTCTGTGTTGTTCCACCAGGTGGTGTTTGTTCAGGTGGTGGTGTTGTCGTCCTCCAGGTGGTGGTGTGGTGTTGTTGTTCTCCAGGTGGTGGTATTGTTGTCTCGCCAGGTAGTGGTGTTGTTGCCCTGCAGCTGGTGTTGTTGCCCGCAGGTGGTGTTGTTGTTGCACCTCCAGGTGGTGGTGTTGTTGCTCCTGCAGGTGGTGGTGTTTTCCTCCAGGTTGGTGTTGTCACCTCCAGGTGGTCGTGTTGCTCCTCCAGGTGGTGGTGTTGTTGCTTCCAGGTGGTGGTGTTGTTGATCCTCCAGGTGTTGTTGTTTCTCCAGGTGGTGGTGTTGTTACTCCTCCAGGTGCTGGGGTTGTTGTCCTCCAAGTATTGGTGTTGTTGCTCGCAGGTGGTAGTGTTGTTGCCCTCCAGGTAGTGGTAATGTTGTCCAGCAGGTGGTGGTGTTGTTGATCCAGGTGGTGGTGTTGCTGCCCTTCAGGTAGTGGTGTTGTTGTCCAGGTTTTGGTGTTGTTGTTCTCCAGGTTGGTGTTGTTGTTCTCCAGGTGGTGGTGTTGTTGCTCCAGGTAGTGGTGTTGTTGCTCCAGGTTTGTGCTGCTGCTGCTCCAGGTGGTGGTGTTGCTGTTCCAGGTGGTGGTGTTGTTGTCCAGGTAGTGGTGTTGTTGCTCACCAGGTGGTGGTGTTTGTTCTCCAGGTGGTGGTGTTGTTGCTAATCCATTTGGTGGTGTTGTTGTTCTCCAGGTGGCGGTGTTGTCACTCCTCCAAGTTTTGGTGTTGTTGCTCTCCAGGTGGTGGTGTTTTTGCCTCCAAGAAGTGGAAATGTTGTTCTGCAGGTGGTGGTGTTGTTGCCTCCAGGTGGTGGTGTTGCTGCTCTCCAGGTGGTGGTGTTTGTTCTCCAGGTAGTGGTGTTGTTGCTCCAGGTTTTGGTGTTGTTGCTCTCCAGGTGGTGGTGTTGCTGCCTCCAGGTGGTGGTGTTGCTCTCCAGGTGGTGTTGTTGCCTCCAGGTGGTGGTGTTGTTGTCAGGTAGTGGAATGTTGGTCCTGCAGGTGGTGTTGTTGTTCAGGTGGTGGTGTTGTTGCCCAGGTGGTGGTGTTGTTGCTCCTACAGGTAGTGGTAATGTTGTCCTCCAGGTTTTTGTGTTGTTGTTCCAGGTGGTGGTGTTGTTGCTCCAGGTGGTGGTGTTGTTGCTCAGTGTGGTGTTGTTGCTCCTGTGGTGTTGGCGTTCCAGGTTAGTGTTCTCCAGGTGGTGGGCTCCTCCAGGTGGTGGTGTTGTTTCCAGGTGGTGGTGTTGTTGTTCTCCAGGTAGTGGTAATGTTGGTCCTGCAGGTGGTGGTGTTGTTGCTCTCCAGGTGGTGGTGTTGTTGCTCTCCAGGTGGTGGTGTTGTTGCTCCTCCAGGTAGTGGTAATGTTGGTCCTGCAGGTGGTGGTGTTGTTTCCTCCAGGTAGTGGTAATGTTGGTCCTGCAGGTGGTGGTGTTGTTGCTCCTCCAGGTGGTGGTGTTGCTGTTCAGGTGGTGGTGTTGTTGTTCCAGGTAGTGGTGTTGTTGCTCCTCCAGGTTTTGGTGTTGTTGCTAATCCATGTGGTGGTGTTGTTGCTCCAGGTGGTGGTGTTGTCACCTCCAAGTTTGGTGTTGATCCTGCAAGTGGTGGTGTTTTGGCCTCCAAGTAGTGGGAAATGTTGTTCCTGCAGGTGGTGGTGTTGTTCTCCTCCAGGTGGTGGTGCTGCCCTCCAGGTGGTGGTGTTGTTGCCCTCCAGGTAGTGGTGTTGTTGCTCCTCCAGGTTTTGGTGTTGCCTCCAGGTGGTGGTGTTGTTCTCCGCAGTTGTTGCTCCAGGAGTGGTGTTGTTGCTCCACCAGGTGTTGCGTTCAGGTTGTTGCTAATCCGGTGGTGTTGTTCTGCAGGTGGTGTGTCACCCTCCTTGGTTGGATCCGCAGGTGGTGGGTTTTGTCTCCGTAGTGAAATGTTGCTCGCAGGTGGTGGTGTTGTTGCTCCAGGTGGTGGTGTCTGCGGCAGTGGTGTTTGCCCTCCAGATAAGTGGTGTTGTTGCTCCTCCAGGTTTTGTGTTGTTGATCCCCAGGTGGTGGTGGTGTGCTGCTCCCAGGTGGTGGTGTTGTTGCCTCCAGATAGTGGTGTTGCTGTTCTCCAGGTTTTGTGTTGTTGCTCCCAGGTGGTGGTGTGTTGTTCTCCAGGTTGGTATTGTTGTCTCCAGGTGGTGGTGTTGCTGCTCCAGGTAGTGGTAATGTTGCCCGTGATAGGGTGTTGTTGTTCAGGTTTTGGTGTTGTTGCTCCTCCAGGTGGTGGGTTGTTGTTCACCAGGTGGTGTTGTTATTCCAGGTGGTGGTGTTGTTGTCCTACAGGTAGTGGTAATTTTGCTCCGCAGGTGGTGGTGTTGTTGCCCAGGTGGTGTTCCAGGTGGCGGTGTTGTTGCTCCTCCAGGTGGTGGTGTTGTCACCCAAGTATTGGTGATGTTTTCCAGGTAGTGGTAATGTTGCACCGGCAGGTGGTGGTGTTTTGGTCCCTCGATGTGGTGGTGTTGCTTCTCCAGGTGGTGGTTGTTCTCCAGGTAGTGGTGTTGTTCTCCAGGTTTGTTGTTGCTCCAGGTGGTGGTGTTGTTGCTCCTCCAGGTGGTGGTGTTGTTCTCCAGGTAGTGGTGTTGTTGCTCCACCAGGTGGTGGTGTTGCTGTTCTCCAGGTGGTGGTGTTGTTGCTAATCCATGTGGTGGTGTTGTTGCCCTCCAGGTGGTGGTGTTGTCACCCTCCAAGTTTTGGTGTTGTTGCTCCTGCAAGTGGTGGTGTTTTTGCTTCTCCAAGTAGTGGAAATGTTGTTCTGCAGGTGGTGGTGTTGCCCTCCAGGTGGTGTTGCTGCCCAGGTGTGGTGTTGTTGCTCCTCCAGATAGTGGTGTTGTTGTTCTCCAGGTTTTGGTGTTGTTGTTCAGGTGGTGGTGTTGTTGCTCCAGGTGGTGGTGGTGTTGTTGTTCTCCAGGTAGTGGTGTTGTTGGTCCTGCGTAGTGGTAATGTTGTTCTGCAGGTGGTGGTGTTGTTGCCTCCAGGTAGTGGTAATGTTGTTCCTGCAGGTGGGTGTGTTGTTGCTTCCAGGTGGTGGTGGCTTCTCCAGGTTTGTGTTGTTGCTCCAGGTGTGGTGTTGCTGCTCTCCAGGTGGTGGTTGTTGCCTCCAGGTAGGTGTTGTTGCTTCACCAGGTGGTGGTGTTGTTGCTCCAGGTGGTGGTGTTGTCTAATCCATGTGGTGGTTGTTGCTCCAGGTTGTGGTGTTGTTGCTCCAGGTGGTGGTGTTGTTGTTCTCCAGGTAGTGGTAATGTCGTTCGCCAGGGTGGTGTGTTGTTCTGCAGGTGTTGGTGATGTTGTTCTGCAGGCTGGTGTTGTTGCTCTCCAGGTGGTGGTGCTGGTTTTCCAGGTGGTGGTGTTGTTGTTCACGTGGTGATGCGTTCTGCTGGTGTGTTGCTGTTCTCTGCAGGTGGTGGTTTTGTCACCCTCCAGATATTAGGTGTTGTTGCTGCTGCAGTGGTGGTGTTGTTGTTCCGCGTAGTGGTGTTGTTTCATCTCCTGGTGTTGTTGTCTCGCAGGTAGTGGTGCTGTTGCCCGCAGGTGGTGGTGTTTTTCCTCCGTGGTGGTGTTGTCACCTCCAGGTGGTCGTGTTGTTGTTCTGCGTGGTGGTGTTGTTGCTTCTCCAGGTGGTGTTGTTGATCCTCCACGTAGTGGTGTTGTTGTTTCTCCAGGTGGTGGTGGTTTTCCAGGTGCTGGTGTTGGTTCCTCCAAGAATGGTGTTGTTGCTCGCAGGTGGTAGTGTTGTTGTTCTCGGTAGTGGTGTTGCTGTTCCAGGTTTTGGTGTTGTTGTCTCCAGGTGGTGCGTTCTCCAGGTGGTGGTGTTGTTGCTCCAGGTAGTGGTAATGCTGGTCCCGCAGGTGGTGTTGTTGCTCCTGCAGGTGTGGTGTGGTTCTCCAGGTGGTGGTGTTGTTCTCCAGTGGTAATGATGGTCCTGCAGCTGGTGGTGTTGTTGTCTCCAGGTGGTGGTGTTGTTGCTCCTCCAGGTAGTGGTAATGTTGGTCCTGCAGGTGGTGGTGTTTTTCTCCTCAAGGTGGTGTGGTGCTGCTCCAGTGGTGGTGTTGTTGCTCCTGCGTGAGTGGTGTTGTTGTTCTCCAGGTTTTGGTGTTGTTGTTCCAGGTGGTGGTGTTGTTGTTCTCCAGGTGGTGGTGTTGTTGTTCAGGTAGTGGTGTTGTTGCCTCCACCAGGTGGTGGTGTTGTGTCTCCGTCCAGGTGTGTGTTGCTAATCCATGGTGTTGTTGTTCTGGTGGTGGTGTTGTCACTCCTCCAAGTTTTGGTGTTGTTGCTCCTGAAGTGGTGGTGTTTTTGCCTCCAAGTAGTGGAAAGGTTGCTCCTGCAGGTGGTGGTGTTGTTGTTCCTCCAGGTGGTGGTGTGCTGCTCTTCAGGTGGTGGTGTTGTTTCAGATAGGTGGTGTTGTTGCCTCCAGGTTTTTGGTGTTGCTGTTCCATGGTGGTGGTGGTGTTGTTGCCTCCAGGTGGTGGTGGTGTTGTTGCTCCAGGTAGTGGTGTTGTTCCTGTAGTGGTAATGTTCTGCAGGTGGTGGTGTTGTTGTTCCTCCAGGTAGTGTAATGTTGTCTGCAGGTGGGGTGTTGTTGCTTTTCCAGGTGGTGGTGTTGCTGCTCCAGGTTTTGGTGTTGTTGCTCCTCCAGGTGGTGGTGTTGCTGCCTCCAGGTGGTGGTGTTGTTGTTCCTCCAGGTGGTGTTGTTGCTTCACCAGGTGTTGTTGCTCCTCCAGGTGGTGGTGTTGTTGCTAATCCATGTGGTGGTGTTGTTGCTCCAGGTTGTGGTGTTGTTGTCCAGGTGGTGGTGTTGTTGCTCCTGGTAGTGGTAATGTCGTCTCGCCAGGTAGTGGTTGCTCCTGCAGGTGTTGGTGATGTTGCTCCTGCAGGTGGTGGTGTTGTTGCTCCTCCAGGTGTTGTTGCCTCCAGGTAGTGGTGGTTGCTCCTGCAGGTGGTGGTGTTGTTGCTCCTCCAGGTAGTGGTGTTGTTTCATCTCCAGGTGGTTGTTGTTCTGCAGGTAGTGGTGTTGTTGTCCTGCAGGTGGTGGTGTTTCTCCAGGTGGTGGTGTTGTCACCCAGGTGGTCGTGTTGTTGTTCCTCCAGGTGGTGGTGTTGTTGCTTCTCCGTGTGGTGTGTTGATCCCACGTAGTGGTGTTGTTTCTCCAGGTGGTGGTGTTGTTACCCTCCAGGTGCTGGTGTTGTTGCCCAGGTGGTGGTGTTGTCCTCCAGGTGGTAGTGTTGTTGCTCTCCAGGTAGTGGTGTTGTTGCTCTCCAGGTTTTGGTGTGTTGTTGCTCCAGGTGGTGGTGTTGTTGCTCCTCCAGGTGGTGGTGTTGTTGCTCTCCAGGTGGTGGTGTTGTTGTTCTCCAGGTAGGTAATGTTGGTCCTGCAGGGGTGGTGTTGTTGCTCCTACAGGTGGTGGTGTTGCTCAGGTGGTGGTGTGTTGTTGCCCTCCAGGTAGTGGTAATGTTGGTCCTGCAGCTGGTGGTGTTGTTTCCAGGTGGTGGTGCTTGTTCTCCAGGTAGTGGTAATGTTGGTCCTGCAGGTGGTGGTGTTGCCCTCCAGGTGGTGGTGTTGTTGCTCCTCCAGGTGGTGGTGTTGTTCCAGGTGGTGGTGTTGTTGTCCTGCAGGTGGTGGTGTTGTTGCTGCTGGTAGTGGTAGGCATTTTGCCCTGCAGGTGGTGGTGTTGTTGCTCCTCCAGGTGGTGGTGTTCCGTCCAGGTGGCGGTGTTGTTGCTCCAGGTGGTGGTGTTGTCACCTCCAAGTATTGGTGTTGTTGCTCCTTGTAGTGGTAATGTTGCACCGGCAGGTGGTGTTGTTGCCCTCCAGGTGGTGGTGTTGTTGCTCCAGGTGGTGGTGTTGTTAATCCATGTGGTGGTGTTGTTGCTCCAGGTGGTGTTGTCACCTCCAAGTTTTTGGTGTTGTTGCTCCTGCAAGTGGTGGTGTTTTTGCCTCCAAGTAGTGGAAATGTTGCTCCTGCAGGTGGTGGTGTTGTTGCTCCAGGTGGTGGTGTTGCGTTCAGGTGGTGTTGCTGCTCCTCCAGGTGGTGGTGGTGTTGTTGCTCCAGATAGTGGTGTTGTTGTTCTGTATTTGGTGTTGTCTCCAGGTGGTGGTGTTGTTGCTCCTCCAGGTGGTGGTGGTGTTGTTGTCCTCCAGGTAGTGGTGTTGTTGTCTTCAGCGTAGTGGTAATGTTGGTTCTGCAGGTGGTGGTGTTGTTGCTCCAGTAGTGGTGTTGTTGTTTCACCAGGTGGTGGACTGGTGGTGTTGTTGCCTCCAGGTGGTGGTGTTGTTGCTAATCCATGTGGTGGTGTTGTTGCTCCTCCAGGTGTGGTGCTGTTGCTCCTCCAGGTGGTGGTGTTGTTGCCCTCCAGGTAGTGGTAATGTTGTCTGCCAGGTAGTGGTGTTGTTGCTCCTGCAGGTGTGGTGATGTTGCTCCTGCAGGTGGTGGTGTTGCTGTTCATCTGGTGGTGGTGGTGGTCTGGTGTAGTGGTGTGGTTGCTCCTGCAGGTGGTGGTGTTGTTGCTCTTCCAGGTGGTGGTGTTGTTGTTCCTCCAGGTGGTGATGTTGTCCTCCTGTTGGTGGTGTTGTTGCTCCTCCAGACTGGTTTTGTCACCTCCAGATATTGGTGTTGCTGCTGCAGGTGGTGGTGTTGTCTCCAGGTAGTGGTGTTGTTTCATCTCCAGGTGGTGGTGTTGTTGCCCTGCAGGTAGTGGTGTTGTTGCTCCTGCAGGTGGTGGTGTTTTTCCTCCTCCAGGTGGTGGTGGTGTTGTCATCCAGGTGGTCGTGTTGTTCTGCAGGTGGTGTTTTTCTCCTCCAGGTGGTGTTGTCATCCTCCAGGTGTTGTTGTTGCTCCCAGGTGGTGGTGTTGGCGTTCTCCAGGTAGTGGTGTTGTTGCCCTCCAGGTTTTGGTGTTGTTGTTCTCCAGGTGGTGGTGTTGTTGCTCCAGGTGGTGGTGTTGTTGTCCTCCAGGTGGTGGTGTTGTTGCTCCTCCAGGTAGTGGTAATGTTGGTCCTGCAGGTGGTGGTGTTGTTGTCTTACAGGTGGTGGTGTTGTTGCTCCCAGGTGGTGGTGTTGTTCTCCAGGTAGTGGTAATGTTGGTCCTGCAGGTGGTGGTGTTGTTCTTCAGGTGGTGGTGTTGTTGTTCAGGTAGTGGTAATGTTGGTCCTGCAGGTGGTGTTGTTGCTCTCCAGGTGGTGGTGTTGTTGCTCCCAGGTGGTGTTGTTGCTTCAGGTGGTGGTGTTGTTGCTTTCTGCAGGTGGTGGTGTGTTGTTGCTCCAGGTAGTGGTAATTTTGCTCCCTGCAGGTGGTGGTATTGTTGTTCTCCAGGTGGTGGTGTTCCTGCTCCAGGTGGCGGTGTTGTTGCTCCTCCAGGTGGTGGTGTTGTCACCTCCGTATTGGTGATGTTGTTCAGGTGGAATGTTGCACCGGCAGGTGGTGGTGTTGCTGTTCCAGGTTGTGGTGTTGTTGTTCAGTGGTGGTGGTGTTGTTGCTCTTCCAGGTAGTGGTGTTGTTGCTCTCCAGGTTTTGGTGTTGTTGTTCTCCAGGTGGTGGTGTTGTTCCCAGGTGGTGGTGTTGTTGTTCTCCAGGTAGTGGTGTTGTTGTTCAAGTTTTGTGTTGTTGTCCTGCAAGGTGGTGGTGTTTTTGCTCCAGGTAGTGGTGTTGTTGTCCTCCAGGTTTGGTGTTGTTGCTCCTCCAGGTGGTGGTGTTGTTGCTAATCCATGTGGTGGTGTTGTTGTTCTCCAGGTGGTGTTGTCACCTCCAAGTTTTGGTGTTGTTGCTCCCGTGGTGGTGTTTTGCTCCTCCAAGTAGGGGAAATGTTGTTCCTGCAGGTGGTGGTGTTGTTGCTCTCCAGGTGTGGTGTTGCTGTTCCAGGTGGTGTGTTGTTGCCTCCAGGTAGGTGGTGTTGCTGTTTAGGTGGTGTGTTATTGCCTCCTAAGGTGGTGGTGTTGTTGCTCCAGGTGGTGGTGTTGTTGTCCAGGTGTGGTAATGTTGGCCGCAGGTGGTGGTGTTGCTGCTCGTGGTGGTGTTGTTGCCTCCAGGTAGTGGTAATGTTGGTCCTGCAGGTGGTGGTGTTGTTGTCTCCAGGTGGTGGTGTTGTTGCTCTCCAGGTGGTGGTGTTGTTGCTCCAGGTGGTGGTGTTGCTGCTCCAGGTGGTGGTGTTGTTGCTCCAGATAGTGGTGTTGTTGCTCCAGGTTTTGGTGTTGCTGTTCTCCAGGTTGTTGTGTTGTTGCTCCAGGTGGTGGTGGTGTTGTTGTTCCAGGTAGTGGTGTGTTGTTGCCTCCAGGTATGTTGTTCCGCAGGTGGTGGTGTTGTTCTCCAGGTAGTGGTAATGTTGCTCCTGCAGGTGGGGTGTTGTTGCTCTCCAGGTGGTGGTGTTCTCCAGGTTTTGTGTTGCTGCTCCAGGTGGTGGTGTGTTGCTGCTCCAGGTGGTGGTGGTGTGTTCTCCAGGTAGTGGTGTTAAGGTTTCACCAGGTGGTGGTGTTGTTGTTCAGGTGGTGGTGTTGTTGCTAATCCATGTGGTGGTGTTGTTGTTCCAGGTGGTGGTGTTGTTGTTCCAGGTAGTGGTGTTGTTGTCCAGGTTTTGGTGTTGTTGTTCTCCAGGTGGTGGTGATGTTGCTCCAGGTAGTGGTAATGTTGCACCGGGTGGTGGTGTTGTTGCCTCCAGGTGGTGGTGTTGTTCTCCAGGTGGTGGTGTTGTTGTTCTCCAGGTAGTGGTGTTGTTGTTCTCCAGGTTTTGGTGTTGTTGTTTCCAGGTGGTGTTGTTGTTCCAGGTGGTGGTGTTGTTGCTCCAGTAGTGGTGTTGTTGCTCACCAGGTGGTGGTGTTGTTGCTCCAGGTGGTGGTGTTGTTGCTAATCCATGTGGTGGTGTTGTTGCTCCAGATGGTGGTGTTGTCACCTCCAAGTTTTGGTGTTGTTGTTCTGCAAGTGGTGGTGTTTTTGTCCTCCAAGAGGGAAATGTTGCTCCTGCAGGTGGTGGTGTTGTTGCCTCCAGGTGGTGGTGTTGCTGCTCCAGGTGGTGGTGTTGTTGTCCTCCAGGTAGTGGTGTTGTTGTTTTCCAGGTGGTGGTGTTGTTGCTCCTCCTACAGGTGGTGGTGTTGTTGCTCTCCAGGTGGTGTTGTTGCTCTCCAGGTAGTGGTAATGTTGGTCCTGCAGGTGGTGGTGTTGTTGCTCCTCCAGGTGGTGGTGGTTGCCCTTCAGGTAGTGTAATGTTGGTCCTGCAGGTGGTGGTGTTGTTGTTCAGGTGGTGGTGTTGTTGTTCAGGTGGTGGTGTTGTTGTTCTCCTGTGGTGGTGTTGCTGCCTCCAGGTGGTGGTGTTGTTGTTCCAGATAGTGGTGTTGTTGCTCCAGGTTTTGGTGTTGTTGCTCCAGGTTGTTGTGTTGTTGCTCCAGGTGGTGGTGGTGTTGTTGCTCCTCCAGGTAGTGTTGTTGCTCCTCCAGGTAGTGGTAATGTTGCTCCTGCAGGTGGTGGTGTTGTTGCTCCTCCAGGTAGTGGTATGTTGCTCCTGCAGGTGGGGTGTTGTTGCTCCTCCAGGTGGTGGTGTTGCTGCTCCTCCAGGTTTTGGGTGTTGTTGTTCTCCTCCAGGTGGTGTTGCTGTTCTCCAGGTGGTGGTGTTGTTCCTCCAGGTAGTGGTGTTGTTGTCCACCAGGTGGTGGTGTTGTTGCTCCAGGTGGTGGTGTTGTTGCTAATCCATGTGGTGGTGTTGTTGCTCCAGGTGGTGGTGTTGTCACCTCCAAGTTTTGGTGTTGTTGTTCCTGCAAGTGGTGGTGTTTGCTCTCCAAGTAGTGGAAATGTTGCTCCTGTGGTGGTGTTGCTCTCCAGGTGGTGGTGTTGGCTGCCCTCCAGGTGGTGGTGTTGTTCCCTCCAGATAGTGGTGTTGTTCTCCAGGTTTTGGTGTGTGTTGTTGCTCCAGGTGGTGGTGTTGTTGCCCTCTAGGTAGTGGTAATGTTGCTCTGCAGGTGGTGGTGTTGTTGCTCCTCTGTAGTGGTAATGTTGCTCCTGCAGGTGGTGGTGTTGTTGCCTCCAGGTGGTGTTGCTGCCCTCCAGTGGTGGTGTTACCTCCAGGTGGCGTTGTTGCTCCAGGTGGTGGTGTTATCACTCCTCCAAGTATTGGTGTTGTTGCTCCTCCAGGTAGTGGTAATGTTGCTCCTGCAGGTGGTGTTGTTGCTCCTCCATGTGGCGTGTTGTTGCTCCTCCAGGTGGTGGAGTTGTCACCTCCAAGTATTGGTGTTGTTGCTCCCCAGGTAGTGGTAATATTGCTCCTGCAGGTGGTGGTGTTGTTGTTCTCCAGGTGGTGGTGTTGTCACCTCCAAGTTTTGTGTTGTTGCTCCTGCAAGTGGTGGTGTTTTGCTCCTCCAGTGGTAATGTTGTTCTGCAGGTGGTGGTCTTGTTGCTCCTCCAGGTGGTGGTTGTAATGATTGATTGTGACCAAACCTTACAGCCCCAGAATTATGCCGATATAACAGCAAGTACACCACAGACCTCGTGGTACCACCACATTCGGTTGACACACCAGGTCGACCCAAAGGACTTGACCTCGCCCGCTAATGACCTGAGCCGGTGACCTACAACCGCACCAACCAAGACACCTGGGCAGGACCACACCTGCACACAGCTATCCAGATCAAACCAGTTTAGTGTTAATTGTTAGAGGTCAGAAGCGGCTGGCCGACCCCATATAAAGGCCCTACAGTCCCGTCCAGGGATTATCATTATCATTATCATTCTGATTCTGGTCATACTGATTCTCATTCTGGTTGCTGTCACTCTCTCCCGTTCGGGTCGTCACTCGGTTCACTAAGCAGAGTCACGCACGTCCTCCAGGTCGGGAGGGAGACCTCCCCACCAGACCACGGCATCGCCAGCTAAGCAGATCATAGGAGGCAGCCCAGCCAGCACTCACTGGGCCCACGTCAGGGGTCAGGGTACAACACGTGAGTCTTGTCAGAACGTCCTAGGGTGAGTTATCAGGGAAGTGTATTCATTCAGGTGTGTCCGAGAGTCAGTGTCGGGTAACGTAAAACATAATGTGTTAGTACCCGATATAATAGTGATATTAATGTCCATGTCATTGAGTGAATTAATAAATAGTTGTATCAAGAGGTGTTTAACAAGTTGTCCCTTTAGAAGTAATATATGTATTGACATACGAGATAAGATAAGCGTATTGACGCTGAGTAAATAACATCCAGGCCACGCTACCAAGTTTCCTATCTTTACACTCCTACTTCTATTCTTACTTATTCATGTAATTCTCCTTGTGAGATTTGTCTCATTATATGGTGTTGCTGTCTCCAGGTGGTGGTGTTGTTGTCTCAGATAGTGGTGTTGTTGCTCCGCCAGGTTTTGTGTTGTTGCTCCTCCAGGTGGTGGTGTTGTTGCTCCTCCAGGTGGTGGTGGTGTTGTTGCTCCTCCAGGTAGTGGTAATGTTGCTACTGCAGGTGGTGGTGTTGTTGCCCCTCCAGGTAGGTGGTGTTGTTGTTCCTCCAGGTGGTGGTGTTGTTGTTCTCTAGGTGGTGGTGTTGTTGCTCCTCCAGGTGGTGGCATTGTCCTCCAGGTAGTGGTGTTGTTGCTCCTGCAGGTGGTGGTGTTGTTGTCCAAGTGGTGGTGTTGTTGTTCCTCCAGATAGTGGTGTTGTCGTCCGCCAGGTAGTGGTGTTGTTGCTCCTCCAGGTGGTGGTGTTGTTGCTCCTCCAAGTGGTGGTGTTGTTGCTCTTCCAGGTAGTGGTGTTGTCACCCTCCAGGTGGCGTGTTGTTGCTCCTCCAGGTGGTGGTGTTGTCACCTCCAGTATTGGTGATGTTGTTCCTCCAGGTAGTGGTAATGTTGCACCGGCAGGTGGTGGTGTTTTTGCTCCTCCAGGTGGTGGTGTTGTTGCTCCTCCAGTGAGGTGTTGTTGTTCCTCCAGGTTTTGGTGTTGTTGTCCTCCAGGTGGTGGTGTTGTTGCTCCTCCAGTGGTGGTGGTGTTGTTGCTCCTCCAGGTAGTGGTATTGTTCCACCAGGTGGTGGTGTTGCTGCTCCAGATGGTGGTGTTGTTGCTAATCCATGGTGGTGTTGTTGCTCCTCCAGGTGGTGGTGTTGTTGCTCCTCCAGGTGGTGGTGGTGTTGTTGCTCCTACAGGTAGTGGTGTTGTTGCTCCGGTGGTGGTGTTGTCACTCTTCCAGGTGGTGATGTTGTTGCTCAACAAGGTGGTGGTGTTGTTGCTCCTCCAGGAAGTGGTGTTGTTGTTTCTCCAGGTGGTGGTGTTGTTGCTCCTCCAGGTGGTGGTGTTGTTGCTCTTCCAGGTGGTGGTATTGTTGCTCCGCTGGTAGTGGTGTTGCGTCCCTGCAGGTGGTGGTGTTGTTGCTCCTGCAGGTGGTGGTGTTGTTGCTCCTCCAGGTGGTGGTGTTGTCTCCTCCAGGTGGCGGTGTTGTTCCTCCAGGTGGTGGTGTTGTCACCTCCAAGTATTGGTGATGTTGCCTCCAGGTAGTGGTAATGTTGCACCGGCAGGTGGTGGTGTTTTTTGCTCCAGTGGTGGTGGTGTTGCTGCTCCTCCAAGTGGAGGTGTTGTTGCCCTCCAGGTTTTGGTGTTGTTGCTCCTCCAGGTGGTGGTGTTGTTGCTCCTCCAGGTGGTGGTGTTGTTGCTCCTCCAGGTAGTGGTATTGTTGCTCCACCAGGTGGTGGTGTTGTTGCTCCTCCAGATGGTGGTGTTGTTGCTAATCCATGTGGTGGTGTTGTTGCTCCTCCAGGTGGTGGTGTTGTCACCTCCAAGTTTTGTGTTGTTGTTCCCTGCAAGTGGTGGTGTTGTTGCTCCTCCAGGTGGTAGTGTTGTTGCTCCTCCAGGTAGTGGTGTTGTTGTTCTCCAGGTATTGCTGTTGTTGCTCCTCCAGGTGGTGGTGGTGTTGTTCCTCCAGGTAGTGGTGTTGTTGCTCCTCCAGGTATTGCTGTTTTTGCTCCTCCAAGTAGTGGTATGTTGTTCCTGCAGGTGGTGGTGTTGTTGCTCCTCCAGGTGGTAGTGTGTTGCTCCTCCAGGTAGTGGTGTTGTTGCTCCCATTGGCTGTTGCTCCTCCAGGTGGTGGTGGTGTTGTTGCTCCTCCAGGTAGTGGTGTTGTTGTCCTCCAGGTAGTGGTAATGTTGCTCCTGCAGGTGCTGGTGTTGTTGCTCCTCCAGGTACTGGTGATGCCCTGCAGGTGGTGTTGTTCTCCAGGTGGTGATGTTGCTGCCCTCCAGGTGGTGGGTGTTGTTGCCCTCCAGGTGGCGGTGTTGTTGTTCCAGGTGGGGGTTGTCACCTCCAAGCATTGGTGTTGTTGTCCAGGTGGTGGTGTTGTTGCCCTCCCAAGTAGTGTAATGTTGCTACTGCATGGTGGTGTTGTTGCTCCTCCATGTGGCGGTGTTGTTGCTCCTCCAGGTGGTGGTTTTGTCACTCTCCAAGTATTGGTGTTGTTGCCCTCCAGGTTTTGGTGTTGTTGTTCCAGGTGGTGGTGTTGTTGCTCCTCCAGGTAGTGGTGTTGTTGCCCTCCAGGTGGTGGTGTTGCTCCACCAGGTGGTGGTGTTGTTCCTCCAGGTGGTGGTGTTGTTGCTCCTCCAGGTGGTGGTAGTGTCGCTCGCAGGTAGTGTTGTTGTTGCTCCAGGTGTGTTGTTGCTCCTCCAGGTGGTGGTGTTGTTGTCCTCTAGGTGGTGGTGTTGTTGTCTCTCCAGGTGGTGGTGTTGTTGCTCCTCCAGGTAGTGGTGTTGTTCTGCAGGTGGTGGTGTTGTCGTCCTGCAGGTGGTGGTGTTGTTGCTCCTGCAGGTGGTGGTGTTGTTGCTCCAGGTAGTGGTGTTGTTGGTCCCAGGTGTGGTGTTGTTGTTCCTCCAGGTGGTGGTGTTGTTGCTCCTGGTAGTGGTGTTGTTGCTCCTGCAGGTGGTGGTGTTGTTGCCCTGCAGGTGGTGGTGTTGTTGCTCCTCCAGGTGGTGGTGTTGTTGCTCCTCCAGGTAGTGGTGTTGTTGTTCTCCAGGCTGTGGTGTTGTCACTCTTCCAGGTGATGTTGTAGCTCAACAAGGTGGTGTTGATGCTCCTCCAGGTAGTGGTGTTGTTGTTTCTCCAGGTGGTGGTGTTGTTGCTCCTCAAGGTAGTGGTGTTGTTGTCCTCCTGGGTGGTGGTGTTGTTGCCCAAGTGTTGGTGTTGTTGCTCCAGGTGGTGGTGTTGTTGCTCCCAGGTAGTGGTGTTGTTGGTCCTCCAGGTGGTGGTGTTGTTCCTCCAGGTGGTGGTGTTGTTGCTCCTCCTGGTAGTGGTGTTGTTGTCTCCTGCAGGTGGTGGTGTTGTTGCTCCTGCAGGTGGTGGTGTTTGCTGCTCCTCCAGGTGGTGGTGTTGTTGCTCCTCCAGGTAGTGGTGTTGTTGCCTCCAGGTGGTGGTGTTGTCACTCTTCCGGTGATGTTGTAGCTCAACAAGGTGGTGGTGTTGATGCCCTCCAGGTAGTGGTGTTGTTGTTTCTCCAGGTGGTGGTGTTGTTGCCCTCAGGTTGTGTGTTGTTGCTCCTCTGGGTGGTGGTGTTGTTGCTCCTCCAAGTGTTGGTGTTGTTGCTCCTCCAGGTGGTGGTGTTGCTGCTCCTGCAGGTGGTGGTGTTGTTGCTCCTGCAGGTGGTGGTGTTGTTGTCCATGTAGTGGTGTTGTTGGTCCTCTAGGTGGTGGTGTTGTTGCTCCTCCAGGTGGTGGTGTTGTTGCTCCTCCTGGTAGTGGTGTTGTTGCTCCTGCAGGTGGTGGTATTGTTGCTCCTGCAGGTGTTGGTGTTGTTGCTCCTCCAGGTGGTGGTGTGTTGTTGTCCTCCAGGTAGTGGTGTTGTTGCTCCTCCAGGTGGTGGTGTTGTCACTCTTCCAGGTGATGTTGCAGCTCAACAAGGTGGTGGTGTTGATGCGCCCCAGGTAGTGGTGTTGTCTCTGCAGGTGGTGGTGTTGTTGCTCCTGCAGGTGGTGGTGTTATTGCTCCTGCATGTGGTGGTGTTGTTTCCTCCAGGTGGTGGTGTTGTTGTCTCCAGGTGGTGGTGTTGTTGCTCCTCCAGGTGGTGGCATTGTTGGTCCTCCAGGTAGTGGTGTTGTTGCTCCTGCAGGTGGTGGTGTTGCTGCTCCTGCAGGTGGTGGTGGTGTTGCTCCTCCAGGTGGTGGTGTTGTTGCTCCTCCAGGTAGTGGTGTTGTTGCTCCTCCTAGGTGGTGGTTGTTGCCTCCAAGTGGTGGTGTTGTTGCTCCTCCAGGTAGTGGTGTTGTTGCTCCTGCAGGTGGTGGTGTTGTTGCCCTGCAGGTGGTGGTGTTGTTGCTCCTCCAGGTGGGGTTGTCACCTCCAAGTATTGGTGTTGTTGCTCCAGGTAGTGGTGGTGTTGTTCCTCCTCCAGGTGGTGGTGTTGTCACTCTCCAAGTATTGGTGTTGTTGCTCCTCCAGGTAGTGGTAATGTTGTTCTGCAGGTGGTGGTGTTGTTGCCCCCAGGTAGTGGTGTTGTTGTCTCCATGTGGCGTGTTGTTCCTCCAGGTGGTGGTGTTGTCACTCTCCAAGTATTGGTGTTGTTGCCTCCAGGTAGTGGTAATGTTGCTCCTGCAGGTGGTGGTGTTGTTGTTCCAGGTAGTGGTGTTGTTGCTCCTCCAGGTGGTGGTGTTGTTGCTCCACCAGGTGGTGGTGTTGTTGTTCCTCCAGGTGGTGGCATTGTTGTCCTGCAGGTGGTGGTGTTGTTCCCAGGTGGTGGTGTTGTTGCTCCTCCAGGTGGTGGTGTTGTTGCTCCTCCAGGTGGTGGTGTTGTCGCTCCTCCAGGTGTGGTGTTGTTGCTCCTCCAGGTGGTGGCATTGTTGGTCCTGCAGGTGGTGGTGTTGTTGCTCCAGGTGGTGGTGTTGTTGCCCTCCAGGTAGTGGTGTTATTGCTCCAGGTGGTGGTGTTGTTGCTCCTGCAGGTGGTGGTGTTGTTGCTCTCCAGGTAGTGGTGTTGTTGCTCCTCCAGGTGGTGGTGCTGTTGCTCCTCCAGGTGGTGGTGTTGTTGTCTTCCAGGTGGTGGTGTTGTTGCTCCTCCAGGTGGTGGTGCTGTTGTCCTCCAGGTGGTGGTGTTGTTGCTCCTGCAGGTGGTGGTGTTGTTGCCTCCAGGTAGTGGTGTTGTTGCTCCTCCAGGTGGTGGTGCTGTTGCCTCCAGGTGGTGTGTTGTTGCCTCCAGGTGTGGTGTTGTTGCTCCAGGTGGTGGTGTTGTTGCTCCTCCAGGTAGTGGTATTTTGTTCTGCAGGTGGTGGTATTGTTGCTCCTGGTGGGGGTGTTGTTGCCTCCAGGTGGTGGCTGTTGGTCCCAGCAGGTGGTGGTGTTGCTGTCCTCCAGGTGGTGTTGTTGCTCCTGCAGGTGGTGTTGTGTTCTCCGTGGTCCAGGTGGTGGTGTTGTTGCTCCACCAGGTGGTGGTGTGTTGTTGCTCCAGGTGGTGGTGCTGTCGCCCTGCAGGTGGTGTTCTCCAGGTGGTGGTGTTGTTGCTCTCCAGGTGGTGGTGTTGTTGCCCTCCAGGTGGTGGTGTTGTTGCTCCTCCAGGTGGTGGTATTGTTGCTCCTCCAGGTAGTGGTGTTGTTGTCCTGCAGGTGGTGGTGTTGCTGCTCCTGCAGGTGGTGGTATTGTTGTCCTGCAGGTGGTGGTGTTGTTGCTCCTCCAGGTAGTGGTGTTGTTGCTCCTCTAGGTGGTGGTGTTGTTGCCTCCAGGTGGTGGTGTTGTTGCTCCTCCAGGTAGTGGTGTTGTTGCTCCTGCAGGTGTGTGTTGTTGTCTCTGCAGGTGGTGGTGTTGTTGCTCCTCCATGGCGGTGTTGTTGCTCCTCCAGGTGGTGGGGTTGTCACCTCCAAGTATTGGTGTTGTTGCTCCTCCAGGTAGTGGTAATGTTCTGCAGGTGGTGGTGTTGCTGTTCCCCAGGTAGTGGTGTTGTTGCTCCTCCATGGTGGTGTTGTCACTTCTCCAAGTATTGGTGTTGTTGTCTCCAGGTGGTGGTGTTGTTCCTCCTCCAGGTGGTGGTGTTGTCACTTCCAAGTATGGTGTAGGTTCTCCAGGTAGTGGTAATGTTGTTCTGCAGGTGGTGGTGTTGCTCCAGGTGTGGTGTTGTTGCTCCAGGTGGTGGTGTTGTTGCTCCACCAGGTGGTGGTGTTATTGCTCTCCAGGTGGTGGCATTGTTGGTCCTGCAGGTGGTGGTGTTGTTGCTCCCCAGGTGGTGGTGTTGTTGCTCCAGGTGGTGGTGTTGTTGCTCCAGGTGGTGGTGTTGCTGCCCTCCGTGGTGGTGTTGTTGCTCCTCCAGGTGGTGGCGTTGTTGCTCCTGCAGGTGGTGGCGTTGTTGCTCCTCCAGGTAGTGGTGTTGCTCCTCCAGGTGGTGGTGTTTGCTCCTGCAGGTGGTGGTGTTGTTGCTCCAGGTAGTGGTGTTGTTGCTCCTCCACGTGGTGGTGCTGTTCCTCCAGGTGGTGGTGTTGTTGCTTCCAGGTGTGGTGTTGTTGCTCCTCCAGGTGGTGGTGCAGTTGTCCTCCTGGTGCGGTGTTGGTTCTGCAGGTGGTGGTGTTGTTGCCTCCAGGTAGTGGTGTTGTTGCCTCCAGGTGGTGGTGCTGTTGCCCTCCAGGTGGTGGTGTTGCTCCTCCAGGTGGTGGTGTTGTTGCTCCTCCAGGTGGTGGTGTTGTTGCTCCTTCAGGTAGTGGTAATTTTGCTCCTGCAGGTGTTGGTGTTGTTGCTCCAGGTGGTGGTGTTGTTGCCTCCAGGTGGTGGCATTGCTGGTCCTGCAGGTGGTGGTGTTGTTGCTCCTCCAGGTAGTGGTAATGTTGCTCCTGCAGGTGGTGGTGTTGTTGCTCCTCCAGGTAGTGGTGTTGTTGCTCCAGGTGGTGGTGTTGTTGCTCCACCAGGTGGTGGTGTTGTTGCTCCTCCAGGTGGTGGTGTTGTTGCTCCAGGTGGTGGTGTTTTGTTCCTCCAGGTGGTGGTGTTGTCAACCTCCAGATAGTGGTGTTGTTGTTCCTGCAGGTGGTGGTGTTGTTGCTCCTCCAGGTAGTGGTGTTGTTTCTTCTCCAGGTGGTGGTGTTTGGCTCCAGGTGGTGGTGTTGTCGCCTTCCAGGTGGTGGTGTTGTTTCTCCACCAGGTGGTGGCGTTGCTGCCCTCCAGGTGGTGGTGCTGTTGTTCTCTAGGTGTTGGTGTTGTCGCTCTCCAGGTTGTGGTGTTGTTGTTCTCCAGGTGGTGGTGTTCTCCTCCAGTTGGTGGTGTTGTTGCTCTCCAATTGGTGGCATACCCTGCAGGTGGTGGTTGTTGCTCCACCAGGTGGTGGCGTCGTCACCTCCAGGTGGTGGTGTTGTTGCTTCTGCAGGTGGTGGTGTTGTCACCCTTCACGTGATGGTGTTGTTGTCCTCCAGGTGGTGGTGTTGTCGCTCCTCCAGGTTGTGTGTTGTTGTTCTCCAGGTGGTGGTGTTGCTGTTCCAGGTGGGTGGTCACTACCCAGATAGTGGTGTTGTTGCCCTCCAGGTGGTGGTGTTGTTGCTCCTCCGGTGGTGTGTTTTTGTTCTCCGGTGGTGGTGTTGTCACCAGATAGTGGTGTTGTTGTTCCTGCAGGTGGTGGTGTTGTTGCTCCTCCAGGTAGTGGTGTTGTTTCTCCCAGGTGGTGGTGTTGTTGCTCTCCGGTGGTGGTGTGTGCGCTGCCTTCCAGGTGGTGTGCCACTCCAGGTGGTGGTGTTGTTGCTCCAGGTGGTGTGTTGTTGCTCTCCAGGTGGTGTGTTGCTACCCTCCAGATAGTGGTGTTGCTGCCCTCCAGGTGGTGGTGTTGTTGCTCCTCCAGGTGGTGGTGTTTTGTCTCCAGAGGTGGTGGCGGGTCTGTACCCTCCAGATAGTGGTGTTGTTGTTCCTGCAGGTGTGGTGTTGCTCCTCCAGGTGTGGTGTTGTTTCTCTCCAGGTGGTGGTGTTGTTGTCCTCCAGGTGGTGGTGTTGTCGTTTCCAGGTGGTGGTGTTGCTTCTCACCAGGTGGTTGCTGTCACCCTCCAGGTGGTGGTGTTGTTGTGTTCAGGGTGTGGTCGCCTCCAGGTTGGGTGTTGTTGCCCTCCAGGTGGTGGTGTTGTTGTCCTCCAGGTGGGGTGGTGTTTTTGTTCTCCAGGTGGTGGTGCTGTCACCCTCCAGATAGTGGTGTTGTTGTTCCTGCAGGTGGTGGTGTTGTGTTCTCCAGGTAGTGGTGGTGTTGTCTTCTCCAGGTGTTTTGGTGCCTGCGCAGGTAGTGAGGCTGCAGATGGTGGTGTTGTTGTCTCCAGGTGGTGCTTTGTTCCTAGGTGGTGGTGGTGTTGCTCCTTCCAGGTGGTGGTGTTGTTGTCTCCAGGTGGTGGTGTTGTTGCTCCTGCAGGTGGTAGTGTTCATAATAATAATAATAATAATGATAATAATAATAATAATAATAATAATAATAATAATAATAATAATAATAATAATAATAATAATAATAATAATAATAATAATAATAATAATAATAATAATAATAATAATAATAATAATAATAATAATAATAATAATAATAATAATAATAATTAATGTTTTGAAAGAACATATAAAAGAATGGAAAAATATACAATATAATTTGGGGTATGGGTTTCGATTTACAAATAATATACAAGCAAACATAAGTGATACAAATAAGATATATAAGAACAGCTTCAACTAAGGGACCTCTGGGCACAGAGAAGCATGCGAGGATACATGGCATATACCTTAGATTATGAACTTTTTTTCTTCAATAATATGAACTTAATATCCAAACTAAAAAAACAAAAATTAACAACACTAACAATATCTCTCTCATCACTTAAATAAATTTTATGGATTTATTGTTCAAGGATTTCTCTCTCGTTTGAAGATTAAAAGACCTGCAGTCAGCTAGGTTATGGTTGACTGTCAGATCAATGTGACATGAGTTGCTCTTTTACTGCATGTAGTGGATAGTTGCTGGTCACTATTTAATGATTGCTCCATGTGTAAGAGGATAACCGGTCCTCAAGAGTGATTTTTTTTAAGGCGTAGAAACTGTTCCCAACAAAACAATGAGCTGTCAAGGAATAATCAGAAAAAAAGATGATAACTCTCCAAATTGCACTGGTTAACCATTACCCTAGAACACAATCTGCATATTGATTAATCATCCAGCTTCCTATGACTGCAGGGTAGATAGAGGCAAATGGCACAAAGAAACTTGCCCATAGTTTCACCCTGCCTGGCAGGGCCGGATTCAGGAGTGGGCAAAGTGAGCAGCTGCCCAGGGGCCTCCACAATCTGGGGGCCTCCACATATTACAATAGGTTTTAATTTCCTCGATATAACTGCACATGGCTTCAAAAGTCTCCAAAGAAGTGTTCAAATTTCAAAATTTTCCCGGGGGGCTTTCAGCGCCCCCTGGAACTCCCAGATGTTTAGGCTCACTTCACTCGCCACCCCACCCTCTTTGGTAGTTATAATGAGGGGGGCCTCCACAAAGAGGCTGCCCATGGGCCTCCACAGGTCTAAATCCGGCACTGCTGCCTGGGAATCAAACCCATGTCCACTTGCTTGTGAGAACAAGTATGTTGATTATTACACCACAGGTCACCATTCCAGGTCACTAGGAAATGGAGACAAATATACTTCTTCCGTGATGACTATGTGGATACCTTGGCACAGCTAGAATTATGGGAGGGGTGTGGGGGAACCTAGAGGCCTATGAGATACAGTCTATAAACGTGTCACTTGGCATACACTTTTAAAAATTTACACCAAAGTCTTGGTAGCCAGCTGGCTAACTGCACCCTCTATAGTGGAATCCAGGTAAAAAAGTCACAGGAAAAAAAGTCATAGAAAAAAGTCACAGGAAAAAAAGTCATAGGAAAAAAGTCACAGAAAAAAGTCACAGAAAAAAGTCTCAGGAAAAAAGTCGCCCCACACCTATGGAATGTGCCTGACGCCACCATGAACAACAATGCTCGTACCAACAACATTTGTGAAGGGTGGAATAATAAGTTCTTCAACCTCGTCGGTCACTACCATCCCTCAATCTGGCGCGTCATTGAATGGTTTCAGCTTGAAGAAGCGACAGTGAGCACCACTGTCAAGCAGGATGCTGTTGGCAACCCACCTCAAAGAAGAGTTCGTCAACGCTATGTGCAGCTACAAGAACGCCTTCGCAACTTGTGTGTTGCTCGACGGGAGGATCACAAGACTGTAATAGATTTTCTTCGTG
This sequence comes from Homarus americanus, assembly GCF_018991925.1. Taxonomy (NCBI): domain Eukaryota; kingdom Metazoa; phylum Arthropoda; class Malacostraca; order Decapoda; family Nephropidae; genus Homarus; species Homarus americanus. The sequence continues at coordinate 119,278 of NW_024750650.1, forward strand.
GTGTCAGTTGGAATATTAATCATCAACACTAAATATACATGTAATGCCATGCTATTATATAAGTTGTTTTCAACGTGTACATGTAACGTTAGTACTTCAATAAATGACTGTTTTAAAGGTTTCTAATAAACTGTGATTTGTTTCATTGCCTTGTATTGTCAGTACTTCAATAAATGACTGTTTTAGAGGTTTTTAATAAACTTTGATTTTTTTCGAGTATTTATAATGCTATGACATTATGTATGTTGTTTTCAATGTGTACACTCGGAAACCATATTCTCTAGCCCACCTGGGTCGGTGCTGGAGGTTAGTACAGTGCAGTGTAGGGCAGCTGCCCAGGGGCCTCCACAATCTGGGGGCCTCCACATGTGCGGTAGTAGCTATATCAGGGCTGGTCGACTTGAAGCCACATGAATGACTCCAGTCATGTCTCACTTTTGTGTGAGTGTGTGTGTTGGGAATTTGTAAACTATCAATAAATATACAGTAAATTAAAAAGATCTCAATGTTCTAATTTCCTCAATATAACTGCATATGGCTTCAAAATTCTCCAAAGAAGTGTTCAAATTTCAAAATTTTCTCGGGGGGCTTACAGCGCCCCCGGGAACTCCCAGATGTTTAGGCTCGCTTCACTCTTTTACTTTTATCCCCTTCGCCACTGATCGGCTTGTTAGCCCCTTGGGCGATCAGTCACGTCTCTCATTACATTTCCTTTTCATTTATCTTCTTCACCAAAAGATCGGCTCGCTAGCCGCCCGGGCGATAGGTCACGTCTCTGTCACGCACTGTTGGCAAATACTGGGCATGCACCGGCTCCTGAATGTACCTGAACCCGGTCCAGTGTTGGTCAAGTCTTGTCTTGAAAGAGCTCACACTCGGTGCCATCAAAACATTCTCTGGTAGATTGTTCCAAGAGTTTACAACCCTCACTCCTAAAAAGTTTGCCCTCACGGTTTTCTGGACTTGCGGCTTCTTCAATCTTGAGCTGTGACCCCTTGTGGGGCGAGCGTCCGCCAGCTCCAAGTAAGTACACTCAACTGAGTAGTGCCCCCTGAGATGCTTATACACCTCAACTAGGTCCCCCCTTGCCCGTCTGTAGTATAAGATAGGCAAGTTCAGGCGCTCTAATCTCTCAGGGTAGCTGAGGTGCCGAAGTGCAGGCACCAGTCTGGTGGCCCTCCTTTGAACATTTTCAACCAACTGACAGTCCCTAGCATATCTCGGGGACCAGATGGGGTGACAGTACAACAGATGGGGAAGCACTTCACTCCTGACGATCGTTACAAGGGACGGACCGTCTAGATATCTGAACGACCTTCTTATAAGACCCAATAATTTATTTGCCTGATTTACCTTCTTCTCACAATGGCCCGAGAACTTCAGCTCATTGTCAACATAGACACCTAGGTTTTTCTCACACACAGTCTCAACTAGTGCAGTTTCTTTATCCCGTTGGGACATATGATGCGCCTCCTTACCGTTGGTACGCCCCAGGTGCATCCTCTTATACTTCGTGACATTGAATCTCAGCAGCCATTTTTTCGACCATTCCTGGAGCCCACAGAGGTCCTTCTGCAGCTCTTCACAGTCCACTTGGTTCTTAATTTCCCGAAATAACTTGGCGTCATCGGCAAACATTTGTATGGAGGAGTGTACAACGTCAGGCATGTCATTTATGAAACAAACAAACAACAGCGGGCCCAATACACTGCCCTGTGGTACCCCACTTGTGACAAGTACAGTTGACGATTTCGTGCCATTAATCACCACACACTGCTTGCGGTCATGTAGAAAGTCTTCTATCCACGCTAGGACATTTCCCCGAATTCCGTACCATTCCAGTTTGATTTTCAGCCTTTTGTGGGGTACACTGTCGAAAGCCTTGGCAAAATCTAGGTAAATATTGTCGATATTACCACCCCGTTCCAGAATATGGGTCCAAATATCCAATACCTTGAGCAATTGTGTTAAGCAGGAACGCCCCGGCATAAAACCGTGTTGGCAATCTTTTATAAGGTTGTTTCATATTAGATGTTCCATTGCGGCATCTCTGATAATACTCTCAAGTACTTTACATATTATGCTGGTCAGGCTCACCGGTCTATAGTTGTTCGTGGAGTGACGATCGCGCTTCTTGAAGATAGGACTCACATAAGCCATTTTCCATTCACTGGGGACCATTTGTTCATCCAGGCATTTACAAAACAGGATCTTCAGGGGCTCTGCAAGCTCGTTGCACAACTCTCTTAGCACTCTAGGATGCACCATGTCAGGGCCGGGACTTTTATGGACCTTTAGCCTGGACAGTTTATTTCTAATACCCTCTTCTGTGAACACAATGTGGGTCAGTGCTGTGTCGAACCGTCTGTCCTCAAACGCAGGAAGGTTAGTTGCATCCTCTCTTGTGAACACTGAGGAAAAGAAGCTGTTCAATGCCTCAGCTTTATCCTGGTCAGAATCTGCGTAACTACCATCCACCAGCCTCAGGTCTGATACTCCTACTCGCGTTTTCAATTTCGACTTTGCATAGCGGTAAAACGCCTTTGGGTTTGACTTGACCTCGCTTGCAACCAGCCTCTGGAACTCCTTTTCAGCCCTTCTACACTCTATCGTTGCTTGGTTTCTGGCTCTTGTATACATCCTCCTGTCCTGCTGATCGTTTGACCCAACCCACGTCTTGAATTTCTGGGTTTTCTTCTTAACTTTGTCGACCGCCGCATGGTTCATGTGTAGGGATCCCCTCGTATTCCTAGAAGCACTGGGTTTGGTCTTGAGTATATATTTATCGATCAAATGGGTCATTTTACTAGTTATGATATTCAGCGTAGTGTCTGCTTTCTTGTACCTTAATAAGTCAGGCCAGTTGATACCCCTCATCTCTTCCCTCATCCCATTGTAATTTCCCTTGTAATATTTGCACCTTGGCCTGGCCTTATCCTGAACTAGGTAACAGTTAAATCTAAATGACAACACTGTATGGTGACTGGTGCCAACTGGGGCAAGGTGTTCCAGTTTGGCCACCATACCCTCCTCGTTTGTTATGATGAGTCGGGTCTCTAACATGTTGGAACAGAAAATTATCTCTCAGAGTTTCTACAAAAAGAGTAGCAGGGTTATTCAAGTCATTCGGGGTGGACTCGTTTCTCCAGGTTCACTCGCCACCCCACCCTCTTAGGTAGTTATAATGAGGGAGGCCTCCACAAAGAGGCTGCCCATGGGCCTCCACAGGTCTAAATCCGGCACTGGTACAGTGTCCTTTCTGGACGGGGGCCCCCACTAACTATCACGAGGCAACACACGCACGAACAACACAGTCATAGTACAGCTGTATAGATATTATGTATAAATATCGTGTTTCATTTAACTACATATTTCAAAAACCTTAAATTACATGTGGATCAGTCACTCCTCATTTGACACACTTATAGTGTAATACTTTGACCATCCCACCTGGGCACATGGAGGCCCACAGTAACTCTCACGGGGCAACATCCTTGCATTTGTTGAGAAGAGTTAAATATGTTATAATATATATATATATATATATATATATATATATATATATATATATATATATATATATATATATATATATATATATATATATATATAGTTACTTTCCCTCACACTAGTAAACTAGTTAGCAAAGCATAACCAAACAGCCTCACAAGGACCAATAGGTCTGTATATTATGTGTGTGCACGCGCTAAAATGACCTAGTATATTTTACTATTGTCTCATTGTCCGTGGGTTTTCTTACAGTTTGGCTGTGAGTTTTCTATTTTGTCTACATGCCAGTTCAACAGGACTGCTAACCATCCTCCCAGCAACTCATATGCCATCCCAGACCCACAGCCTATATGTATGGTGCAAGACCACAGTTTGAGGAGCACCCGCAGATTATTCTATTGGACTGGCCCCCTAAAGGAACCGATTGTAATCCAATAGAAAATCTATGGGCGCATATGGTTGTTGAATGGGATGTTGAGGAGAAAAAGAGTGAGGCAGTGAGGAGACACGTACATAATGTGTGAGAGGGAATAAGGAGGAGGCCGAACATCTGCAGCAATCTGGTAGATTCCATGCCCACCAGATTGCATGAAGTTATAGCAGCAGATGGAGGTTGGACACGGTATTAACCTGTGGTCAAGAATTAAATCTCCGCCCACGACGGTGCCATGTAGGGGGATGGCGTGGGAGTTAGCTTGTAGTGGATTTCTCCCCTACAAACGCTGTTTGTCGCTGCGTAGCCGACCCCGCGAATTCCCCAGTGTATGCCTCGTGGTCTGGGTCAACCAGCGCCGCCATACATCACGAAGGTCAACTACTAAGCCAAGCCTACCCCCTGCTATTTAAGACCTGACCTCGTGGTGATCTCTGTCTTTCTACCTACACCAACCAACAAGCAACACCTCCTCCTCCTCCACCGCTGTCTGGCGGTCCTCGCTCCCGCCGTTGAGCATGGCGACCCACAAGCTGTCCTTCTCTGAGCATCCTCACCAACCAGCTCTCTCTCTACATCACGCTTGTAACCACGCTGCCACTTCCCAGCACCAAGCTGCATTGTGCATCAAATGCAACATGTATACAGAGAGCACATTGTGAGTTTCCTTTCTCCAACCATCCTGAGTGTGAACCCAAACATAACGTACCCCACAAATGGTGACCCCCGGAAATTCGCACTCACATAGGATGGAGGAGAAACTGATCACTCTCCCAGTCTTCAAGCAACATGGAAGACTGGCTTACCCACGCAGAGGCAGCTCTCATCGGCTCTACAGCTACTGTCTCTAAACCGCAGGTTCAATACCCCAGAGCAGTGTTACTTCTCTAAGCAGACACCAGCTCCTCTTCCTGCCCCAAGCACCACGTCCTACCGACCCCAACAGACCCGTCCTGCCTCAGACGCCGCCCCCGGCCCAGCAGTACCACCTGCCGCTTCTGCTGATGCAGCCCCTGCTCCCGACGCGGCCCATGCGCCTGAGTGCGGACCCACACACCCCTCTATTCTCCCTCAGGTACTCCCTGCTACTGTCCTGCACCCTGCTGCTGTCGTGGACCCAGCTGCTGTCACGAGCCCTCATCCGCTTCTGCTGACGCTCCTGACCCAGGCCCACACACCCCAGCAGGCGCACCTGACGACTTTGTACCGCCTGGAGGGAAGGAGGGAGTATTGTAGTGGATTTCTCCCCTACAAACGCTGTTTGTCGCTGAGTAGCCGACCCTGCGAATTCCACAGTGTATGCCTCGTGGTCTAGGTCAACCAGCACCGCCCACGGAGCGGGGGTCAACTATCTACCCACGCCTACCTCCGCTATAAAAGACCTGACCTCGTGGTGACCTGTCTCTTTTCTACCTACACCAACCAGCCAGCAACACCTCCTCCTCCGCCTGCCTGGCGGTCCTCGCTCCCGCTGGAGAGCATGGCGACCCACAAGCTGGTCCTCCTCTGAGCATCCTCACCAACCAGCTCTCTCTACATCACGCTTGTAACCACGCTGCCACTTCCCAGCACCAAGCTGCATTGTACATCCAATATAACATGTATACAGAGAGCACATTGTGAGTTTCCTTTCTCCAACCATCCTGAGTGTGAACCCAAACATAACGTACCCCACAAATGGTGACCCCCGGAGATTCGCACTCACACAGGATGGAGGAGAAACAATTGGTGACTCCCGGAGATTCGCACTCACACAGGATGGAGGAGAAACTGATCACGCTCCCAGTCTTCAAGCAACATGGAAGACTGGCTTATCCACCCAGAAGCAGCTCTCATCGGCTCTACAGCTACTGTCTCTAAACCGCAGGTCAGACACCCGAGAGCAGCACTGCTTCTCTAAGCAGACACCAGCTCCTCTTCCTGCCCCAAGCACCACGTCCTACCGAACCCAGCACACCCGTCCTGCCTCAGACGCCGCCCCCAGCCCAGCAGTACCCCCTGCCGCTCCTCCTGGTGTAGCCCCTGCTCCCGACGCGGCCCATGCGCCTGAGTGCGGACCCACACACCCCTGTTTTCTCCCTCAGGTACTCCCTGCTACTGTCCTGCACCCTGCTGCTGTCATGGACCCAGCTGCTGTCACGAGCCCTCATCCGCTTCTGCTGACGCAGCCCCTGCTCCTGACCCAGGCCCACACACCCCAGCAGGCGCATCTGACGACTCTGTACCTGCTGTGAGGGAAGCACAACATTCATCGCCTCCACACACCCTTTTTCTCCCTCTCTACTCCCACAAATATTGTGTATCTAGACAGTTGTCTCCTCTAGCGGCCGGCTCATCCACGCCATCGCCGTTATGGCTCACATGTGGTATGCACCGCCCGTTCTGCCTCACATGTGCCATGCACCCCTGCAACAACAAGTCTCCTACACCGCCTGGAGGGAAGGAGGGAGTATTGTAGTGGATTTCTCCCCTACAAACGCTGTTTGTCGCTGCGTAGCCGACCCCGCGAATTCCCCAGTGTATGCCTTGTGGTCTGGGTCAACCAGCGCCGCCATACATCACGGAGGTCAACAACTAAGCCACGCCTACCCCCCGCTATTTAAGACCTGACCTCGTGGTGATCTCTCTCTTTCTACCTACACCAACCAACAAGCAACACCTCCTCCTCCTCCGCCGCTGCCTGGCGGCCCTCGCTCCCGCCGGCGAGCATGGCGACCCACAAGCTTGTCCTTCTCTGAGCATCCTCACCAACCAGCTCTCTCTACATCACGCTTGTAACCATGCTGCCTTCCCAGCACCAAGCTGCATTGTACATCCAATTCAACATGTATACAGAGAGCACATTGTGAGTTTCCTTTCTCCATCCCATCCTGAGTGTGAACCCAAACAAACGTACCCCATAAGCTCTCTGGTGTAACCTCGTTGGGGCCACATAGACTTCGTTTCCTAACTCTCGGGAATTTGTCCGGGTATTTTACTACAGTATGTGGTTTTACGTCACTTTGCATAAATATGCTTACAAAATCTATGCATTAATATGCATAGCTCTTGGTAATCTGTCCAGACATTAAATATATGTTATATACTACAATAATCACATAGATATGCTTACAATGTTTATGCATAATAAATGTGAAAAAAAATTTTGGGGTTTCAATTAACCAATAGTCATGCCTACAAAACAATCTTGATGCTCTAAGTGCATGTATGTGTTAAATAACGAGTAACTGATCCACATTATTTTGGTAAATAAAGAAATGAAAAGCAAGCGCTTAGCCATATGGATATAGTTACACGGAAGAAGGGAAATAAGGATGAACCATGGTTTTGATGGAAACAATGTGCTCTGGGACGATGCTCACAATGACGAATGGGAGAAACCTCTTTATGAAACATCTTACCTACTAAGGATGAAGCTTAATGTTACAGAACACACACACACACACACACACACACACACACAGTGTAACTTTGTGTGACGCGTTGTCTGACTTGGGGTGGCTTTGAGCAAACCTTCCACTTGATATTACAATTTATGTATCCTTCCTGTCCATGATTTACAACAATAACTGTAGGGTAAAAGTTACAATATTATACTAATAACACTGTCATGTATTGATACTATGACTAGTTACCAAGATACAGAGCACGATGAACATAACATGATAATGATAGTGAAGCCTGGAAGGGTTCATAGCATAACTTGTGTGCTCGTGCGTATGTTGCCCTGTGAGAGTTACCGTGGGCCTCCATGTGCCCAGGTGGGATGGTCAAAGTGTTACACTATAAGTGTGTCAAATGAGGAGTGACTGATCCACATGTAATTTATGGTTTTTGAAATATGTAGTTAAATTAAACACGATTTTTCATATAGTTATGCACACACACACACACACACACATGTTGTGTGGAGTCACTGGGTGGTTTGGAAGTGTTTATTTCCATTCATACTTTCGTAACTACAACCTATGGTATTTTTTCTTCGTGTTCATATATAATGAAGATAATGCAGAGTATAAAATGCCGTATACAATATTTATACATAATGTCATCTATACAGCCGTACTATGATTGTGTGTGTTCGTGCGAGGGTTGCCTCGTGATAGTTAGAGTGGGCCCCCGTCCAGAGAGGACACTGTTCTAACCTCCAGTACCAACCCAGATGGGCTAGAGATTATGGTTTCCGCGTGTACATGTTATATATTGCCAATAAACGACTGACCTAAATGTTTTTGTTTCATTGCCTTGTATTGTCAGTTAATAAGCGACTTAAAATACTATTTGTTTAATTACTTTAATTAGTATCTATGGTGTTTAAAGGAAATGTGACTTTTTTCCTGTGACTTTATTACAGGTCACCCTATAGTGGACTGCTTTACTGGGTTTTTGCAGCTGAAGGGTTAAATTATGACAGAAAATGATGACCAAAAGCAAATTTAAAATTATACTAAACATATAGATCATTTAATCTCCTAACCCTTGTGAAGTGAAAGTATTTAGGTAAAGTAATCACAGTATAATTCTGATGCAACTTTTAAATGTTGCTATTTTAGTATTTTTTATTTTGTGAAATTGACTACAAATTCTTTAATCTTGAATACGTTTTGTCATTACTGGGCAGAGTAATGGTATACGTAATGAAAATTTGCTGGCTGGAGACATTGCTCCTTTTATCATCACTTTTAATAGTCAGTACAGTGGTCCCTCGATTAACGAACACAATTGGTTCCACAGAGTCGTTCGTTAACCGAAAATTTCGTTAAGTGAATCTATTATTTCAATGGGATATTGGGTAATTGGTTCCCACTCACAGAAAATGTACATACAAAGTACAGTATATCGTTAATAGAATTTACAAAACATTAAATATAAACTGAATACAGTAGGCTACAGGTACTGTACTGTACAGTATACTGTATAATAATAAATAAAAAACAATAGAATATTACAGTATATTTTAACTTACTTTGAGGTGTGTATGTCGTATTCCCAGCAGCTTTGTTTACATATCAAACGGCTGATTGTAGGGTTCCACGAGAAAACCGCAACGGGGTTGTCATTTGTCAACACTAACCTAACTTAACCTAAGCATAAAAGTGTTTTATTTTATATTTTATATATGAGACTGGGCTTTTGTCAGTTCGGGTTTTATCCGGTCACCGATTGTAGAGGTAGTCGAAGATGACATGCCATATTCTTTACAGAGTGCATTGGTTCTAATGCCTTCTTCATGTTTCATAATAATTTCTGCACTGTATATTATCAATATGTGAACTAAATTTCAGAATGACCAATAATTTTAATGTAAAAATGCAACAATATTCAAGAGACCAACAAACTGGATGTTCACGCCACTGTAAACAAAGTTAAACTGAGAAGGGTTGGTGGGTGATTCGATCAGTTGATTGGCACACAAAAACTGTTCCCTGTACAGTAATACCCCGCTTTACGCGGTTTTTTTTACGCGTTTCTACATTTATGCAGCACCCCACCAGAACCGGAATGTTCACTTTACTTGGTGCATCAACTCATATACGCGGAGAGCGACTGGCGGTCATCTTGCCCCTCGCCATTTTTGGATTCAAACCTCCCGCCATGTTGGGTAAGTGGCGCGAGTAGGTTGTGCAGTGTATGTCTTTGTTGCGTTATCAGTGACGTCATATGACGTATCGAACTGTAATTGGGCCACGCATCCTTACCTCCCTCCCCGCTAGCTGTGATTGGTTTAATGTAATATGACGTGCCCTGCCGCGGGAGTGATGAAGCCCGTTGACCTACCCGCGTCAGTTACATCCCTCCCGGCTACACCGTGTATATCGGTATCCAGTGTTCCATAAGAATGGCTGCCACCGGACCACCACCACCACAGAAAAACCTTGCATTACCTGGACCCAGCTGCCCTAAGCCAAAGAAGATTTGACATGCCCTAAGCTACGAGGTGAAGTACAAGGTCATCCGAGAGTTGGAGAAAGGAACAAGACAGGTTGATTTGGCGCGCCAGCATGGTGTGAACGAATCTACGATCAGGATGATAAAGAAGGATGCAGCCAAGATGAAAGAACACATGAACATCACAAAGTTTACAGGTACTTCAATGATCAAGTATTGCCACAACAAGGTGCTTCTCAAGAAGGAGAAGTTACTTGTGAGCTACTTGATTCGTCAGGTAAGACGCAACAGTGTCACGTAAGATGGGAATTGCAGAGCCCAAACCCTTCAATGCTTCCTCTGGGTGGTTGCACAAGTTTAAGAAGAGGAACAAGATCACCAACATTAACATTGGTGGTGAAGAAGCGAGTGCTGACCGTGTTGCGGCTAGGGATTTCCCTCCATTCTTACGTGAGATTATGGAGGAAGGACAGTACACCGACGACCAGGTGTTCAACATGGACGAATCCGGTCTCTTTTGGAAAAGATTACCTTCCAAGACCTCCGTTGTCAAGTCTGCCAGCAAGTGTCGGGGACGGAAGTTGCAGAAGGAACGCATCACCGTTCTCTTTGCCACCAATGCCTCCGGTTCCTGTAAACTCAAGTTATCGGTGATCCACACAGCCCGCAAGCCACACGCCTACAAGAACATGGACATGACCAAGCTAAATGTCCACTAGCTGACCGCACGTAAGGCATGGATGTTCTCTACTCTGTCCCTCTCCTGGTTTGATGACTGTTTCGTTCCCGACGTGAAGAAATTCTGTGAGCAACAGAATGTTCCATTCAAGATTTTGTTGCTGCTTGACAACGCACCAGGACACTCACCCCAACGTAAAAGTGGTCTTCCTTCCTCCCAGCACTACGTCATTAATCCAGCCCATGGACAAAGAATTAATCTGAAATGTGAAAGCTGCATTCTCTGCAAAGAAGTTTAAGCTCCTGAACGACTATACCAACACCAAGGATAAGTTGCGTAACCTAGGTGACACCGATAGCAAGAGCGATGAGGACGAGGAACAACAGTTAGCAGAGCAAGAAGTTTTTGTGAAACACTTTTGGAGGAAATTTAACGTCAAGAAAGCTGTGGACTTCTTGGTGGAGGCATGGGATCAGCTGTCTGGAGAAGCTGCACAGAGTGCTACAGCTGCAGGCTTCTCCGAGACCACCAACGATGACATTATTGAGGTGATAAGGGATCCTGATGTGACTGCCGATGAGATGTTAGAAGACGATCACGTCAGTGAAGAGACAGGTGGTGCGTCCTCCCGAGAAGAACACAAGTTATCTCACGGTAATGTAAGGGGTGCCATCGAGTGTGTAGAGAAGCTGAAGCTCCTCCTTTCCGACGACCCTAACGATAACCGGTATGAAGTCTTCACTACCCAGCTGTTGCAGACTATGGACCCCTACATCAAGGTGTATCATGACAACATCAACACTAGCCGTCAACAAAGCATTACCGAGTTCTTCGCCCGCAACGCACCACAGCCAGCCCAAGCCAGTGATAGTGACAGAGACAGTGATGGTGACTTTGAGGGATTTGTCAGGGAGGCCCTGACGAGTGTGGATAACAGTGATGGTGACTCACCGGAAGGCCAGTAACCTGCCCTCTGCCTCGGAACCAGCCTCCATTCCCGTACGCCGACCCATCTCTTCTATTAACGTAAGTGTTAAACCTAACCTTGATTTTTCCTAACATAACCTAACCTTACGTAAGTGTTAAACCTTGATTTTTCCTAACATAACCTAACCTAACGTAAGTGTTAAACCTTGATTTTTCCTAACATAACCTAACCTTAAGTTAGTGTTAAACCTTGATTTTTTAAAATATAACCTAACCTTACGTAAGTGTTAAACCTTGACTTTTTCTAATCTAACCTACCATGACATGTGTTAAACCTTGATTTTTCTTTTACCTGGTACAGTATATTATTCTCTTATTGATATTTCTCTTCTATATTATGTGTGTGTGCATACTATCATAAAGTTAAGATGTTATTTTTACAAAAACGTACGTATTGAGTCGGGAAAAAGTGGAGTTTGGGAGTCGGCCCAGTCTCTGTTTCAATTAATCCCATATGTTCTGTTGTTCACTTTACGCGTTTCCCGCTTTACGCGGGCCTCCGTGGGTTCAATTGACCGCGTAAAGCAGGGTTACACTGTACTGTGCTGTCTATATTATCAATATGTTAACTAAATTAGAATGACCAATAATTTTAATATAAAAAATGCACAAATATTCACGTGCACAACTTTCTTGATATTTACTTCACTGGAAACGAATGTAAACAAAGAACCAATTACTGTAATGGCGGACTAGCAGATCAGCTGATGCGCACAACAAAGCGTGTTTCTTGTAAGGCTTTCGTTAATCAAAGTTTTGTTCGTTAATGGAATTTAAAATCCTTATGGGAGCTAATTTGGTAACCGAAATTTCGTTAATTGGACATGTTCGTTAAATGAGGGACCACAGTACTTTACTTTTACTTTTTACTTTTATCCTCTTCACCACTGATCGGCTCATTAGCCGCTTGGGCGATCGGTCAAGTCTCTGATTACTTTTCCTTTTCTTTTATCCTCTTCACCAAAAGATTGGCTCGTTAGCCGCTGTTATGATACACAATTTTTTTTTATGACATCATTACTTATGACTTAATAAATTGGATTAATGTTGTAAAATATTGGAATATTCCTGAATTCTCTTTATTTTCCCTAAAGTTTACTGTACAGTACAGGATCAGTACAGATACGAATACAGTGGGGTATGCTATAACGAACGGATTCTACTACGAATATTCCTATAACGAACGGTTTTACCTAAAAAATTGAGAATGCTATAACGAACTCAACTCCTACAACGAACGCGGATGAATACAGGACTATTTCGCCTGGCGCATGAATATTGTTGTACCGAGGCTCACAACAAGAGCGTCAGGCGCCATATTGGTTCATTGTGTAGCCAGTGCACCACTGAACTTGTTGAAATTTTGTCTTTTGATGTGGAAATTCGTGTTATTTTATAACTATTTTGTTATACAAGTGTTCAATTGTAACAATGAATCGTCAAAAGCGAGTGAGAAAGCTAATAACCCTTGAAACTATGAAAGAAATCATAAATAAACAGACAAAGTGCCTGTAAGACAGTCACCAAAGAGGGCTAGGAAGGATGACCCCTCTCCTTCCACCTCTTCTCCATAATTCTCTCCTCCACCCTCCTCCTCTGCCTCCTGTCCTGCATGCTAACAACACTAAGGTAAGATAAAGTACCGTATTTTTTACAATTTCCACAGAAATTTTTCAGTGTTAAGTGGTTGTATTTGGGGGCCTGGAATGGATTAATCCTATAACGAACGAATGCTATAACGAGGTTCTAGAACCAATTAAATTCGTTATAGCATACCCCCACTGTATATCTAAAATGGTTTGGGTATAAAACCTTACAAATTACATCCTCTAGGTGCCCACAATAGAGAGCTACTAAAAGTTGTAAATACTGTACTATATTGTACTGTATGGAAGTAGGACCCAAGGAGATAGAAAATAAAAAACTGCATACTTTTATTACAGATACATTTATACATGCAAGCAATGGTAGTGTATGTTCAAATGACAATGACTCAGGTGTACATTTAAGTGTACCTGCACAGTCAACAAAAAAAATTCTGCATCTTCACGGTGTTATATAATAAGAAACACCTGATAAAGAATTCTGAACAACACACATGAGTTATGGCATAAGTTGGTAGCACTGCCTTCTAGAGTTGCCAGTTACTCTTTGTGTTTATTATAAGGTGTTTAAGGTGCACAATGTGGTTCAAGATACGAAAAGAGCAGTAGGCATCGTATAAACCGCCTCAGTCAGTGATTGTTGCAAAGTCCGTCAGACCAAGGGGTGCAGAAATTATTTTAGTTGACTTTACATGGATCGGAGACAATAAATACACAGAAGTCTGATTCTACTTCACAACTTCTTAATTTAAAAATTTTCTCCATTACCTAGATCAGCCTAATTAATGGTTACTGTAATTCAGCATACAATATAATCTTCAAATGGCAGAATTGTTTTCAGTTTCCATAATATTGTACTGTACGTATTTATTATAAATTGGATTGTAGAAGTTATTAGAAATCATTTGAGTCAAAAATGTCATTTGAAGTATATATACTGTGTTGAATAATGATTTTAAGGAACAGAATCAAAATTTTGTATTTCAAGCAGAAATTTGTAGTACAGCAGTATCCTGAATTACCAGACACTGGCATGACTAGAATGTCAAAAGACCTCACAGGGGATTCTCCTCTTGTAACAATCTGATTAAAAGTTATACCTGTACTACTGTTTACATTTTGGGTTTTTATACCTGTATATGTGATCCATCTATGTATTGTAATACATATGTAGAACATTAATGTATACGATAGTTTAAATTCAATTTAAACAATAAATATACTGTACAGCATATAAACACATTAAGATCTCTATCATAAAGTATCTGTCAATCAAATATCTACTTCAGAACATAACACGTACATTTTATTAAGGATTTGAGCATTCTAAATTGCTGGTCTACATTCACCTAAGCTTTAACCCTGATTGGTCATTGCAACATCCTAAATTTCTGCCACTATGTCTTTGATGCTTGATCTAAAACTGATGCTGGGTTAATCATGTCTTCAAGTTGTCTTGGATCCTTCCAGTTGTGGTCTGTACTCTTTTGTTATGCTGATTCTATTTTGCCCTCAAAAAGCCTTCATATAAACATAAAAGTGATAGTACTGTACTAAGTGTAACTGTGCTAAAAGAAAACGTAAAGTGCAAATTATAAAACAAAAGTGAAAATTCTGTAAAAACTGGGCCAAGCACAATCAGTAAATAAAATGGGTGACCAGTATGGCATAGGAACAAAGACAGTGTATGACTTAAACACTTAGCATAAGTAAATTTTGAAATTTTATACTGAGAGCAAGTCTTGGGAATCCTATGATCAAAGAATATTCTCAGTGAACCTAAGTGTGGTAGCATGAATAAAATGCTATATGACTGGTTCAGGCAATGAAGGAATATCCATTTCTGGACCGTTGCTTTGCAAATAAAATTAAGGAGTTTCTCAAGGAGATGAAAATCACATAGCATGGCAACTTGACTGTGGGCTGGCAAGGGTTTCTGCATTTTGCTAAAAATTTCTGCTACTATGGTCATCACCTATTGCTATTCAGTCATTTTAACTAAGAACAGCTGACAAAGAGAGGCTTGTTTCCAGTAGAGTCCTAATGCCAGCAGCATCTTGTGTTTTTATGGCCAGGTGGTCACTCATGCAAGTGCTAACCAGACCCAACGTTACTTAATTTCGCTGATTGGGCAAAAAGAGGTGTTTCCAGCGTGGTACTACTGACAGTGAATTCTGGTAGAAAAGGCTGTGCATACAGTGCCTCTTGATGGATGAAGCAGTTAAATTATATAACTTCACAATTCAGCTACAGTGGTCCCTCGGTTAACTAGCACAATCCGTTCTAGAAGGTTGCTCGTTAACCGAAAAACTCGTTAACTGAAACCATTGTTTCAATGGGTTTTTGGGTAATTGGTTCCAGCTCACCGAAAATTGCCTAAATTCAACGAAAAAGGTAGAAAAGTACACTTACTTTGAGGTGTGTATGTAGAAGGCTCCTGGATGATGATGATGATGATGGGAATTAGAAAGGGGGTGGAGGAGAAGGGAGAAGAGAAGGCATTGGGGTGGAAGAGAAGTCACCCATGGTGCCATTTCACCCATAAAATTTTAGTTCTCTTGGTGTAATCAAGATTATTTTCTTTAAATCAACACTGCGCTGCATTACATATTGTCAATATGTAAAATGAATTTCAAAATGACCAAATATTTGCTTGCAAACACAGAAAAAAAGCGTTTAGTTGAAGAGAGTCTCAAGCAAGATGTTACCTCCACTGAAAAGACACAAAGACTGACGCCTGTATGCTGTGTTGGCAGGCTGGATGGCATGCCACAAACTAGTGACCCTACCTTCAATTATGTTCAATAATTGTTAAAATGAAAAAAAAATTTAATATTAAACTTTTAAAATGATTGAAAAGTGTAAACTTCTTGATATTTACTAAAAGGGTAAGGAATTTAAGCCCTAGAACCGATTACTGTATTGGCGGACTAATACTACAGCTGGTGGACCGCCAAATGCAAGCTAAAATATGTGGAGGTCGGCTCATAAGAAACTCGTTAATCGAGGGACTGCTCGTTAACCGAAGTTAAGAATCTTATGGAAGGTAACTCGTTAACCGAAATCTCGTTAACCGAGGCGCTCGTTAACCGAGGGACCACCGTATTTATTTAATAGAGAAAAGAAACTTTTTGTGCACCATCAGTCTTAACCAAGATAATGTGGCTGGTTTGTATTTCTTTTGTGTTTAAACAAGTGGTACTCGCTGAAAAAATGTCTTCTCCCCTCATTTGATCGGTGAGAGTAGAAAGCCGATGAGCTCCTCTTGTGGGCCTTTAGGATTCATATACCTGCCGAGAAAGGCAACTTATGCATTGTAACAAACATCATAAGATTCCTCACAGTCAATAGAAAAGTAGTGCCCAGAATTGATGTCCTCAATTTGTCAACCATTAATAGCTTTGATCAATTTTAATGTCCTATTCCTTACCGTCTTGGCAGACAATGGCATACAGTCGGCCCTTAACATACGCGGGTTTAGCATACACTGATTTGCAATTACGCGGATTGCCCCGCCGGAGGAATATTCTGTACATTGAAGTAATTTAAGTACATTTAAATTACGCGCCATTCAACTCGCGCGCAGCACCGAACACGGGACACCGCCCGCTCCCGCAACCTCACACACACGCATAGCGCTTTGTCACCCCACCCCGCCACTCCGCGCTCTGTCACTAAGTCAGTCTCGCTGTAACCACGCTTGTGTTAACATCAGAATTGAAGTTGCTACCCTTGCTACCCACATTTACCATGGCCCCTAAAAGAGCATCAAAGACACCAGCTGGAGCCACCCCTAAGCGCCAGAAGAAAGTGATGACTCTGCAGGAGAAGGTGGAGTTGTTGAATAAGTTAAAGGAGGGAATGTCGTTCGTTGCTGTGGGGCGACTGTACAACATGAATGAAAGCACAGTACGTACCATCAAGAAAAGGGAAAAAGATATCTGTGATGCTTTAAGTGCCAGTGCTCCATGCAGTGCTAAGCATGTCAGCAAAGTGAGGGAGAAGGCAATGGTGAAGATGCAGAATGCACCGGAAAGGTGTAGCAGTGGACTCTATCCTTATCCAGGAGAAAGTTAAGTCTCTACACACAAGCTATGTTTATTGTTTGTAAAAATGCACAGCACAGTACAGTTCAGTACTGTACATAGGAAGTGGAGGTGCAGCTATTCACAAAACATTTGTGTTTGTTGTCGGCAGTAGTGACGATGTGGAGGCGGAGGGATAGAGCGGGTAGGAGACCCGTTCTATCCCTCCGCTGGAGGCAGGAGCAGGGACGGGAACGAGCGGAGATGCCAGCCAGTACATTACGGGTGTACAGTATTAATTGTTATTATAGCTCTTTTGCATTTTTATATTAAATACTGTACATTACGTTTCAACAAAACTACTATTTATTTCTGAAAATATGGAAATGTTACATTTTTGCTGAAATGACGTACGTATTGCAGTGAAAAGTGGGATAAAATTGTGACAAAAGCAATGACTTTCGCTTTCTTTTGTTCAAAAGATGTTACCGTAATCGCTTTTCGAATGGTTTTCAGTTGTGGGATTATGAGGCTAATGATAGGATAGAATATTATTGCAATACAGTACAGTACAGGTTGTACCTCTCTAGTCCGGCATTCTGTGGTCCGAAAACTCCCGTGGTCCGGAACGATTTTAGTTTGTCCAATAGGTAGATAGGAAACATTTTTTTTTTTTAACTTATCTGAATTATTATTATTATTATTACAGGAGTATTAAATTTTTGCCCCTCAGGCCCCAATGTGGGTCTGTGACCTATGCCCGGGTGGGCTAATTCCCATAAAAAACAAAACAACAAAGCCGCGGGAAATTAAGGTTTGTTTACATCTGGCAGTTCGGCGGCTCTCTCTCTCTCTCTCTCTCTGCTTGTCTACACAGCAGTAGATAAGTGTTGCTTTCATATTCTTATGTAGAGTAATGACGATATGTTTTCACATGTGCGCACTTGCATACGCGCAGTCTCACTTTTTTTTTTACCATTAATGGTTAGCTACTTATATTGTTCCATTTATTAACATTAAATAACATTACAGGTACTTCAAACAACCATATTAATTTTTTTACATTAATTTTACTACAGCTACAATCAGGGTCTTATTTTCTTCAGTTTTATATGTAGAACCAATCATTCACTGGTTTTGTAAGATTTAACAAAAACAATGCCGGCAGCCGTCTCGTCTCCTCGTGTGTTTTAATATTCCACGTATTATTAATAAATTGTATTGTTAATTTTGCACACACAAACATTAATTCAATAAAAACAAATTCAGAAACATTAATTAAAATATATATGAACAGTAAATAAGTGTTGCTTTCATATTCTTATGTAAAGTAATGACGATATGTTTTCACGTGTGCGCACTTACATAAGCGATCTCTCTTTTTTCTTTACCATTATCGTAAGCTACTTCTATTGTTCCATTTATTAATATTAAATAACATTACTTAAAACAACCATATTAATTTTACTACAGCTACAACCAGGGTCTTATTTTCTTCAGTTTTATATGTAGAACCAGTCAGTCACTGGTTTTGTAATCAACGAAAACAATGCTGTCTCATTTCCTCGTGTTTTAATATTCTACGTATTATTAATGAATTGTGTTGCTCATTTTGCACACACAAACATTAATTCAATCAAAAAGACTTTCAGTAATAAACAATAATAAATCTTTTGTACATAAGAGAAATGACGCTGTTTACAGGATTGTGCACGTCGTCTGAACGTTGGTGGGCCGTTCAAACCCGTCGAAATTCGAGTTTCGGCCGTCAAAATTTTTTAATGTGTTTTTTTTTATGTGTGTGTTCAAATAGAAAACGTCGAATTAAAAACTCGCGAAATTTGAGAAGCTACTGTATGACATTTAACCCTTCAATATGTCTTCAAAGAGACCATGAAGCAGAGAGAGTGGTGCTAGTGCTTCCAAGCATAAGCACAAGTCACTATGTATCCAGGAAAAGGGCGAATTTCCATGGTCCGGCACCGGTCAGGTCCCGAGATTGCCGGACTAGAGAGGTACAACCTGTACAACAGTTTTTTAACTGAAAACCATTCGAAAAGCGATTACGGTAAAATCTTTTGAACAACGAAAGAAAGCGAAAGTCATTGTTTTCGTCATGATTTTATCCCACTTTCCACTGTAATATGTACATCATTTCAGCCAAAATATTACATTTCCATATTTATTTCTGAGAATATATTCATTCAGTCACAGTTAAGGGAAAATATACTTGTGATGTAATATTTTAATGAAAATACGGTATCGTAGTTTTCTTTTGTTTCAAATTTAATTAACAAAGATTGATGTTTCAAATGTAATGAACAAAAATTTATGTACAGTATCTATAAATAAACTTTAAAAAATGAATACTTTATGTTTTACATCGTCCGGTGCTACCATACCATGCATTTGGCTACTTTGGGCTTGCTATGATGACGCAAGAGACCTGCCCTGGCAACTGTACCGACACTCTCAACTGGTGGTGCGTTGGTGCGTCGTTTCCATTGTTTACTGGTAGTTACTGGTAAATATTTTTCAACCTAACGAAACTATTACCCGTTTAGAGGTCTTAAAAACTCGAACTACACACAAGTATATACGGTAAATAAGGACATGGGGGGCCAGGGGTTTTTTAGGGGGGGTGGGGGAGGGCAGCAAAAGTACACGGATTTTTAACATTCACAGGTATCTCTGTTACCTAACCCCCGCGTATGTTAAGGGCCGACTGTATTCCTAATTTTTTAACTATTTCGTCCATGTTTTTGAAATCACTGAGCAGATGCTGATAAGAACATATGAATGAAGGAAACTGCAGCGGGTCTATTGGACCATACAGGGCAGCTCCCGTTTACACCCAACCCTTATCACTCATATATCCATCCCACCTATATTTAAAGCTACCCAGAGCGTTTGAGTTAGTGATGATGTTCGGTGACTTGCTTCACTACTCTATTTTCATGCCAGTGTTCACCTATCTCATCTAAATTTGTCTAATTTAATACCATTGCTACAAGTTCGCTCCTGGTTGGATAGTTTAAGTACTTTTGCTATATCACCTTTGTTTAACCTTGACTTCCATTTATGAGTACTGTATATACCTCAAACATAACGCCCCTCACTCTACGTCTTTCGAGGGAATGCAAATTCAGATGCTTTAATCTGTCTCTATACTCAAGGATCCTAATGCCCAAGATTAGTTTTGTCATCCTCCTCTGTATGCTTTCTAGGGATTCGATATCCATCCTGTAGTATGGGGATTAAAACTAAACTGCATAATCCAAGTAAGGTCTCAGAAGTGCAAGACACAGTTTTAGGAAAACCTCACTAGTCTTGTAAGTAACACTCCTTTGTATGAACCCGAGTACTTTGTCAGCCTTGTTTCAAGCAAATACGCATTGTTGTCTTGGTTTAAGATTCGTACTTATCATAACCCCTAAGTCTTTCTCACAGTCTAATTTCTCTATATCAACATTGTTCACCTTATATCTGGTTTCTCTGTTTACATCTCCGAGACTACGTATATTATATTTGTCCACATTAAATTTCATCTGCCATTTTTCAGATCATGCAATAAACAATGTTCCACGTAAAGTATCTCTTGGTTTCTCACAAAACTGGCTGCAGTTGTGTTACTTGAGGAACACCAATTTTGTAAATATGTATGCTCACTTTGTTCTGTTTTGTGTTTCAATTCCTTCACAGCTTTCTTTCTGGCACCTCTACGAACTTCAATATTTTTTTTTAAATATGGTAATCAATAAATTTTTAAGCAGGTGGCAGGAGCTGCACAAGTTTCCTGAAAGAATTGCATGTGGCTCTGGAGCCATAGATTGTTGACCCCGGCACTAGCAAAACACCTCATGCTAACTCTAAATCATCCTTGGATACTGTACTAGAATATCAATATAACATATTTAAAAAAAAAATCTTGCCATAAATCAGAAATTTCCTATATTGAACCTAATTTTCCAATACCCCATTATATAAGTGGAGATAGGTTTCTACACAACAAAATCCTGGCTCTACAATGTCACAAATATGCGTACGGTAATACACTAACACAGAACAAACTTTACTAATACTATTCTGAACACAAACACACATAATAAGTCAGCAATTAAGTCAATGGAAGAGAGAGGAGGTGTGCGTGTGTGAGTAATAATACTGTGAAATTCCTATAACTCACATTGTCAGTCAGCTATGAGATGGCTACTCATGTTGCCATTGTTACATGGAATGAAAATACAGTAAGTACAGTATAAAATTTGTGGAAAAATCAATTCAATACTCAATACTGCCTTAGAAATAAAATTAATATAACATTATAAAATAAGAAAAATGTGTGTGTGTGTGTGTGTGTTTGTAAGTGTGTGGGTTGTAACTGTGTCCTGAGCCTAGTCATGGTGCTTCCCTGAAGTGATGTCATGGCATACATACAGTGCAGCAGATACACACATCTCTGAATCAGCTAGGTAGTTGCCTGTCTGAACTGTGTGGTTCACACCAGGCATCACCCAAATGATTTTAGGAGGGAGGAAAGAGCTTTTTTGTACATAAAATATTATGTGCTTTTGTATTTTATGATATGCTATGTAATTTTTATTATTCATTATAATAATATTTGCTCATTTTTTGGAGGAGGAAAATTCTGAAGACAGTACATGCCCAGTACTTGCTAACAGTGGTAACAGATGTGACTGATTACCAAAGTGGTAAAGAAGCCAATCAGTGATGAAGAGGATAAAGTAAGATAAATTAAAAAAAATCAGGGAATGACTGTATTTGTCTTTTAGGAAATTTAGTAGGGGGGTCACAGACATATAAGCATTCCCAGGAACATCACCATCCTCTGTCCCTTAATCCTATAATGAACACTTACAAGTCAGTTTCTTTACATCATATGTTGTGATGAAAACTACACCATATAAATCACACAAGCTTTGTACCAAAACACCACTGTGAGGTTTTCAGAAGTCTTACCTTTTCTTGAATTGATAAGGGATGATGTTTGTGTTTTGTACCACCACTAACAATTGCTTCTTTTTTTGCAGATGCAGTTGGGGTTAAACAAGAGCAATAAGAGATAATAATTAAAATTAAATTGTATTGAGGGAACAGATCCTAGATATTATGTCTGGGCCTGTGGTGGTGTCGTACCAGTGAGTGCCGAATAATCGATGGTCAATCTGTATGCATTTCATTCACTTATCCATTCTACAAAAGCCTCTTGGTCCTGCAATTTTTGATTGACAGATACTTTAATGCACTACCTTTGGGTGTATTTTATGGAAGGAAGGAGGGAAGAAGATTAGGGGGGGACAAACTTTTAGCTTTCGAAAAAAAGTTCCTGCCCCTCATATTACTATGGTTCTAATATGTAATATTACTGTATAAGGAAATAAGATAGGACAAAATGAACCGATATGACAAAGCTTTATTATACAGTACCAGAATATATGCTGTTCTGGAATGTCTTATGGCACAATCAGTCTGATAAACAAATAAAGTACTGAATCTGCTTCAGAGCATTGGTTTTGTTTGCAACAGAGAAGTAGAGTACAGTAATCATTCCTTATAACGGAGTTCTCTTTAGGAGATGTTCGATTTAGCGGAAGGAATTTGTGCTGGTATTTGCTTCTGCAGCTGGAAGAGGATTCCACTAGATAAAGGGAGTTTTCCGATTTGCCTTACTACAGTATACATTGTAGTGGTCTCCCAGGTGTTTTTGTATTCTTCCAGCATGTGTGCACATATATAATTGTTACCATGCCTAAAGTGAGTGCTAAATTCTCTAATGAAAAGGGTAAGTAAATGCATCTCTCAATTTTTATAGAAACTAGAAATTTTTACTAGTTATTTTGCTAACATCTTAACAAAGCACGGAATTGACTTGAAGGTAGACTCACATTTTTAATACATTTTGTTGTCTTGTTTCTGATTATTTGTGAGAGGATTTTCCCATTATTATTTATTTGTATGTATTTTGCGTGCGTTTGTCTACACACACACACACACAAACACATATACAATACAGGTAAAAGAAATTACTGTCTCTAGAAGGAATGGCTCCCAGTCCCAGCCATGAAAATGCCAGCAACTTTAAAACTACTCTTTGACATTCTTGGGTACATCCTGGGTGTCATCTACGAATAATCGAGGTCTGCGAATTAAAAATTCGCAAATTGTCAGGGCAGCTGCATTTGTATTTTACAATGTGCTATGTATCATTTTTATTATTTATGATGGCAGTTTTTATACAAAGGATTGGAAACTACTTCCATCG
The DNA here is from genome assembly GCF_018991925.1 of Homarus americanus. Lineage (NCBI taxonomy): Eukaryota > Metazoa > Arthropoda > Malacostraca > Decapoda > Nephropidae > Homarus > Homarus americanus. The sequence continues at coordinate 142,688 of NW_024750650.1, forward strand.
AAAAATCTAACTTTGACAACTAAGTTTCTGAGGACAGAATGGATTTCATGAACACATCCACTTCATTGCCAGAGGTATAGCTGTATAGTTGATTTAGCAGAATCCTCCTTTTTGTGGACTCGGTCTACACACTTCATTCCGTTATATAGAATGATTACAGGGTACTCACAAAACTTAGCATGAGACAAGGCACAATGACATCTTGGGAAAAAATGTATTAACAAACATATTTAGTTTTAAATTGGTTAACTATGTTTACAATTTTAAAATTAAAATACAAACATCCACAACAAACATGAAATTCTTTAAGACAGATCTTTGTCATGATAATTTTTCACTTGAAAATTCAGTATTGTACTAATCATTACCATGATACATAAAAGGTACATTACCACTAAAGTGCTTCAAGATCATAAAAATATATAAAATGTACGTTAAGCTTATCAATCATATTAAGGATCAATAAAAGAAACCATGATATAACGTGTGCCTTTTGTAGTCTGCAGTCCTTCATGGTAGTGGGTGAGACGTCCTGGATGCATCAATGTCCATCCGACACGTGTGTTGACTACTGAGCAATTATATCTAATAAATCGAGCACCGCCTCCCTGAAAAAGAATTCATATTGAATTACTGAACTCATGTTTTTATAGACAGTGTGCTTTCTCTGATATTAACTGATATCATGGTTCAAGCAAAATTTTGCAAAATATTTTTTTATGTATGTAAAGTTGACAATCCCATATCCGAAATCCTTGGGGCCAGAGACATTTAGGATTTCGGAATTTTTCGGTTTTCATAATGGCTATTTTATTTTATTTATTTATTTATTTTTTTTATTTTTTTTTTTTTTTTAGCCTACCCGGGCACAAGTCACTGACCCACATTGGGGCCTGGGTGGCGAAAATATAATACAAATTAAAATAATAATAACAATTCATAGGTCTAGGTCGTGTTTCTCACTTTTGATCTTTTTTTTCATTCTTGTAATTCTTTATTATTATTATTATTATTATTTTATTATTACAGTATTATTGTTATTATTATTATTATTAATTTTAGTATTATATTTTATTATTATTATTATTATTATTATTATTATTGTTATCATTACTATTTTATTTTGGTGTATTTTTCATTAACATTTTTATTTACTATGAATAATTATTATAATTATTATTACTATTACATTTTCGCCCCCCAGGCCCCGATGTGGGTCAGTGATCTATGCCCACAAAAAAACTTTTGGTTTTTAGAGCTTTTCGGTTTTTGGAATTTCGGATAAAGGGTTGTCAACCTGTACTGTATACCTGCATTAATTAGTCAATATAGAGTAACTACCTGTATATGTTGACCCCAACTTATCTGTTAACCTTTGGATCAGGGTTGTGCTGGTTGACAGATATCCCCATTAAATATAAGGATGATAATTATAACTACCTGGTAATGGTAAATTTGCCTATGCTACACTTAGCCCCACTGTATTATGGATTTCTTGCACAGTATATAAATTTGACACACATCATAGTAAATAAATTTATTAGATTAATAAGTAATACGACAATATTTAATAAATGTATACTGTATTGAATGAAATAATAAATTAAATACAGTGCATACATACAGCACTTTTAATTGTAAAAACGTACACATTTTAAGTATAGATAGATAGATTTATTGAGTTCTTATCATACATTTTTCACATTGGTTCAATATTTTTGTTTAGGGGTGTTAGTCGTAACTCTCATCAATAAGTTTGGGGCTCGAACCTTGGCCTGGATGCATAGGAGACCCTACCAACATCACAGGTTTCCCAGTTCCAAAAAGTCACTTACAGTATTATTCTAGGAATATATTATGAAATAGATTAAGATGAATGAATTTTAAGAATATAATATGTATCTTGTTAAGATACTGTACAAAAATACGTTTGGGTGCATAGCCCGGGAGAAAAACTGGCGGGTGGCAGAGAAGGAGGGAGGAGAGGGCAATTTACCTCCCGTGCTCTTCAGCCCGTGATCCTTTTATAACAACAGAATGCAATCTCATCATAATTCCCATATTATTTAGGTTCATTTAGTGCTGCGTTAATAAAACATTATCACAAAATAATTAACTTTCCCCCAAAATCCGACACTCAATCTCAGATGAGCTATTGAACCATAGTACTGAAATGAGACAAAATTCATCAGAAGAGGTTTTGACTAATAGGTAGAATATTTATAGCAGGAGGATGTAAAGACAGGAAGTTTGGTAGCGTGTCTCGAGGGTGTGGGAGAGACTACGTATATTAACACAGGCCCAGCACAAGTGTAGTATATAAAACACAACTGCGTGTTACAGCTTTATTTTACTAGTTGCATAGGGGGAATTAATGGGGGGGGGGATTCGTACACAGGGTATGATGGACTATGATATGTTCGTTTAACTTCACAAGTCGAATGGGCACTTCACTAAGTCGATCGCTGGAAGGTTCGGGATCACTGCACTTCTACCGCCTACACAGCCAGCACTTACAGTTATACGCTGAATTGACAGCACTCTGTCGATGCACCCGGCGGAGACCTCGTTGCCTTTAGTGACGGACTTCTTTGATGAGCGGGACAGGGGAATTGGTTGCTGGCCCTCCTTGGTTATCAGACTCTCGCCGGTGAGAGGAGCTCCAGCACCTATATATTGGAGGAGCCGGAGGGTGACCTCTCCTACTTAAGTGGGTGTGTCTTGACCGGGTTGTTGGGTTGGGTAACAGGGGTGCTGGCTGATTAGCGGGTCCTTGATCTCCCTTGGGTCAGGTCTGGACAGGTGTTTACCCAGGTGAGGTCATGTCGCAGGACAATAGTGCTTTGTAATTATTACTGCCCGGGTGGGTCTTGGCCAGGTGTGGTTTCCTTAACACGGTGTTACGAACCATGCCATCAATTGTCATGATCTACCTACCCAGCACCACGAACAACGCCATCTAGGGACGAAACACGAGTATGACTAGTCTTAGTTACCACTCCGGGGTTTCCCTTCTCCATATCCTGGTTGTTGCGTCACCTCCTCCAAGTCTTCTTCATAAGCTCCAGTTCAATGAGAGTTCAGTTCACTCTGGGAAGTGACCACAGGATCACCTATCCTGGAAACCTACGGCACAGTGACTACCTACCGTCTTCTACAATACTCAGCCTTACTCGTCAGCCATCTCAGCTCTGCACTTAAGTATTTGTAATCTTATATTGCCTCCCACCTCCACCTTGCTTCACGATTGTTTTATGTTGTATAAATATGTATATACTGTTAATGTTTAGGTTAAGTATAGTTAAGGGTAAATTATAGAAAGCTGAATATTTTGTTAAGGAATTTATGGTACTTTATTATACACAACAAAAACTCGCATCCTTTGTCTACCCTTTCATAGTCCGATTGTCTTTGTTTTTTTTATTGTTGTTGCCTGTTGGGATCTGGGTAGACTTTTAACTATATTCTAAATCCCCAACTCGTAACAAATGGCGACCGTGACAGGACCCGACCTTAAGTGCCATATTTCTTAACCCCCTTGTTACTCATTGTTAATTATTCCTCCCAGTCACTTCTGTTCTCAATTGCTTTACAGTGGTTTAAAGTTTCCTTCATATGTGTGTGCATATATTGGTATTACCGTACAGTAAGAGTGACAGACGTAGGATATTAGGTTCCAATGTCATAAGGCTTACCTGTTATTACACGTGGCAGTCGTGTATTAAGTCTTATCGAGTGTAGGGAAGAATCCGGATCTGTTTAATGCCTTACCCTCACTCCAGAGTAGGCTGTTCCATAGTCACTAGTTTAGGGTGAAGTGATATCTTGGGACGCCCCGCTCTACCAGGACTCCATAATTATAAAGCCTCAATTATTGTTCTTCTCATTATCTCATTCGGGGTCAATAATCAAGTAACTCAAGGGTTGTTAATCCGGATCTTTATATTAATGCCGTAATACGCCCTTCCTGTTTCAAGTATCTCAGGGTTGTTAATCCGGATCTTTATATTAATGCCGTAATACGCCCTTCCTGTTTACTCAGGGTTGTTAATCCGGATCTTTATATTAATGCAGTAATACGCCCTTCCTCTTTCAAGTCTCTTATCCTTATCTAAGGATCTTCTCAGAAGAACAATATTCATAAGTGTAATTTCCCAAGGTATAACTTGGGTAGTTTCCGGGACTTTCTGGTTATCCACTGCCGTGATATTTTCTAGGGTAATCCACTTATCTTATCTTTTGACCATTAATTAATTTATCTAGGTTTTCTTAATGGCCACCTCAGGATTTGTTAAACTTGGTAGTCCTGGAGGAGTGGAAGAGCAAGATACCATTTCACATCTTGAAGCATGTGGAGGAGCGTGGAGAGGTTAATTTAGGACGTGCGTCTGAGCTGGCTGATGCGTACGCCTTGCTGATGGAGTCACTGTGCCGTAGGGAACGTGGTACTTTCCGGCATGTTAGGTCCTCCTCTGATGATAACCTTGGGGACGTGAGTGGTAGGTCGAAAGGTTCCACATCTACCCCCACTGATGCAACCAAGTTTTATTGTTCTTACTGTAAAAATCCAGGCCATACGATCCAGTCTTGTAAACACCCAAAGTGTCGAACTGCTAAAAGTAGTTCCCTGGATCCCAAATCCAAACCAATAACAACCACCAATGTGGAAAGGCCCCATCAGGATCTCTTCTCTTCATTCACCTATGAGGGAAAAATTTCAATCATAGAGGGGTCTCGTTTTTTCCCTATTCGTATACTACGTGATACGGGCGCAGCACAATCTATACTCCTGTTTAACGTCAATTCTGATATATCTACCGCATTTACTAACGAGAGTGTTCTAATTTCAGATCTCTCCTCCCATTCTTCCTATCCCTTAGCTAAAGTGCACCTCCAATGTCCCTTGATTACTGGGAAAGTGCAAATAGCCATTAGGAAAGATCCAATGCCTGTGAGCGGCATTCATTTATTATTGCATAATGACTTGGTAGGAGATCTAGTGGTTCCCAACATAAAGACAGTCGACTCTCCCTTACCTGTCAACTCCACCACTGACCTTGAAGAAACTATTCCTCACCTTTTCCCATCTTGTGCTGGCACCCGGTCACAGAGTGTGCGAAATGGGCCCTCTTCATCTAAAACCACCTCCAATATCTTCCTACCCACAGAAGATCTGTACAGTAAGACCATTAGTAAGGATGAGCTCATTAAAGCCCAACAATCTGATCCATCTGTGTTCAAACAGGTGATGAAAGACCTCAGTGTGGACCATTGTACATCTTTGGCTTACCACCCACAATCACAAGGTTGCTTGGAACAATTCCATCAAAACTTTCAAATCCATGCTAATAAACTATCTCCCCTCAACTATATAGTCCATACTCCTGATCGCAGAAAAGATTCACAACTTGTTCACATTAATCTCATGAAACTTTACCATTCCAGGCAGTCAGAGGAAGACATCCCAGAGGCTGTAAGCCTACCTGTATTCCATACGATTTTGTCAGGGCCGGAGCCGGAGACAGATGACATGGATCTATTGGAGAATTTAGACTTCCCTCTACCTAAAGAAAACCCTGCTAACAGTCGCATACTCAACAACTTGGATGAGTATTTTTCTGTTCTGAATCCATCTCAAGCAAAAGATCTCACTAAGTTATTATCAACATTTCCTAAAGTCACGTCAGACCTCCCAGGGTTTTGCAATATACTTAAACATGATATTAAGCTAATCTCAGATGATGTACAACCCATTAGGCAATCAGCATATCGACTAAATCCACAAAAAAGAGAGATTATGAAAAAGGAGGTAGACTTTTTAAAACATAACTTAGCTGAGCCTAGTACCTCCCCCTGGGCTTCACCTTGCCTTATCATTCCAAAACCTGATAGCACTTTTTGTTTCTGTACCGATTATCGTAAAGTGAATCAGGTCTCTGTCTCAGACTCCTACCCTTTACCTTTGATTGAAGATATAATAGACAGCATAGGCTGTGCCAAATTTATATCTATAGTGGACTTATTGAAAGGATATTATCAAGTGGGACTCACAGATAGGGCAAAAATAATCTCGGCATTTATAACTCCATTTGGTCTTTTTCAATATTTGGTTATGGCGTTTGGCTTTTCTAATGCTCCGGCCACATTCCAGAGGGCCATCAATTACCTAATTCAAGACCTAGGTGGGACGTTCGCCCACCTGGATGACCTGGTGGTGGTGTCGGACGGCTGGGACGAACATCTGGTGCGTTTGGAGATACTGTTCGCACGACTGCAAGAGACTGGATTCACCATAAACCTGGCTAAATCTGCTTTTGGCCGGGCATCAGTGACTTGCCTGGGACATATCGTTGGGCATGGTATGGTGAGACCCAAGGACGCAAACATTAAAAGCCATCTTGTCCTTCCCCACTCCAGGGCGGGGAAGGAACTCATCGCTTCCTGGGGATGTCGGCTACTACCGTCGGTTCTGCAGTAACTTCTCCAGCGTGGCGGACCCCTCACAGACCTTACCAGTTCTGCGGTCCCTTACATCTGGAACCAGAGAGTGGAAGGCCAGTCTTTCCACACGCCTCAAAAGCCTTCCTTGCCTCCAAGCCTGTAGTCCCACTCCCCTGACTACACCTTGTCCTTCCATTTGCAAATCGGCGCTAGGCGGTGTAGGAGTGAGGCTGTGCTCTACAGCCTGACCAACCACTGATGTCCTTCACCCTGTACTACTCCGCGCCAGAGATTGAAACATCAGACCCAACTACTCGACCATAGAGAAGGAGGCCTGGCTCTGGTGTTGGCAATAAAGTTTGAATGTTACCTCCAGTCTTTAAACAACCCTAGTCTTCTACGACCATAACCCACTCACGTTCATCCAAATATGTAAGACCTCCAACCAGCGAATCCTCCGGCTGGGCTCTCCTCACCCAGCCCTATAATAATCTACAAGTCCGGCATAAAGAGGGGTGGACAACCTGATTCTTGGACTCCTTATCGAGCTCAGTGGAAATGCATCATCTCTCAGGCACCAGGTGATCACCTCCTTCGGCGCCCAGCCTTCTGAGTCTTTGGAGGGTGTGGCCACAAACACGCCATCAGTGTCATGATCTACAGCACCCTGAACAAGCCATCTAGGGACAGAAACACAGTATGACTGAGTCTTAGTTGCACTCGGGGTTTCCCTTCTCCATATCTGGTTGTTGCATGCCTCCTCCAAGTCTTCTTCATAAGCTCCAGTTCGATGAGGATTCAGTTCACTCTGGGAAGTGACCACAGGATCACTATCCTGGAAACCTACGGCACAGTGACTACCTACGGAAGTCTTCTACAATACTCAGCCTTGCCTCGTCAGCCATCTCAGCTCTGCACTTAAGTATTTGTAATCTTATATTGTCTCCTCCACCTTGCTTCACGATTGTTTTATGTATAAATATATACTGTTAATGTTTAGGTTAGGAAGTATGGTTGAGGAATTAAAGCTACTGAAATATTTTTGTTAAGGAATTTATGGTACTTTTATTATACTGTAAAAACTACGCATCCTTTGTCTAACCTTTTTTATAGTCCGATTGTCTTTGTTTTTTTTATTGTTATTTGCCTGTTGGGATCTGGGTAGACTTTTAACTATATTCTAAATCCCCAACTCGTAGACGGTTACATCGTAGGGTTACACATGTACTTAGGCGGGGTCAGGTCTTGACCTGCAGTGTGTCAACCTGTGGTGTTAGGGTACCACACGGTCTGTACTGTACTTGCTGTTATGTGTGATGTAATTCTGGGCTGTAAGCTTTGGTCTGATATTCAATCATTACAGTACCCCTGTATATTCCAGGTCTCTTGTTTACACAGAGGTAACAGCTTATTGCTCATGATATCCCTAACAATGTTGCCAGTACTCACTGTCTCTCAAGCACTGTTGTTGCCACTACTCAAGAGGGTTGGTGTTTACTACAGGATCTGTCTTGGGCACTTGGTAAATAATAGTGTAGCATATTTATCAAAACTTAATAAATATTATTGTAGTGTATTATGTATCGCCACATGCCTTGGTTTATGCACTAATCAGTTGTCGAAGTGCAAAAGTAGAAAGTCGAGCCATCATGTATCAATTAAATTTAAAATATAAATTAAAATGCTATAAGACAATGGTTTAGTAGTGCTGTGTAAGGTGTTTTGGTACTATAATATGCTGACCATCCATGGTTCAGAAAATTCCCTAGCCTGGCACCGGTCAGGTCCCAAAGTGCCGGATCAGTGAGGTACAACCTGTAGTTATATTACAGTACTTGGCTACAAGACTTACCTCATAATCAATATTGCCGATTCAATCCAATGTTGACTGTATAAGTTGACGAATCATGATGGGGACGAAGGAAGGACTGCTCAGTAGGTCTGTATCGTACAATGAAGTTCATGATTGCCCGAGCCTGTAAGTCATAAGAGAATAATTAGCTTAAAAAAAAAGGTGGACACAAAGTTCCTATTCTAGCCATACTTATGTCTTTAACATTTCTTCTCACATCCAAAGTACAGTATATGAAATGAGTAAGAAGTAATGGTGAAATCTTGTTCACACATCTACTGATAAATATAATGGAAAATGAAAGGATTCTTCTTAAAGTTGTTGTCAGTTTCAAAATACAGGTGGCCTATCAAAAATCCGGCAACCTCAGGACCTGAGGAGTGCCGGATTTTCAAGCCGGAAAACTGATGGTTATCATTATTTGCTGTATAAGTTTAACAGAAAATGACTACCTGTACAGTCCTTTAAACAAAGAAAATTAAACACTTAAGTTGGATAATATAATTGACATTGCTGGATTTCTTGTAAGACCAGGAATATTTTGAATATAAATGTCATATATTTTGCACAAAGATAACATATTTATTCAGAGTAAACATTATATCTAAAATTTGTATGTCTAATGCAAAATCTATGATGTTTATATTCAAAATGATCATCAAATTGTAAGAATTCTAGCAATGTAAATTATATTCTGGCAGGTAATTTGTATGAATTTTATGAGCTAAAACAAATATCTTCAGTTAATAAAAAAAAATATTCTTCACGACACTATCTGTCAATCAAAGTACCCCAACTTGCCTCCCCTCTTCCAACGAACCAGATGGTGATTCGGTCCAAACCTCCCCACCCCCACCTTCCATCCCTACCAGAGAAATGTTGGGTGAAGAAACTAATTTTACTTTTAGTATAAATAATACCTCAAACTAAAGTTAGGATAATATAATTGACATTGCTGGATTCCTTGTAAAGACCAGGAATATTTTGAAATATAAATGTCATATATTTTGCACAAACGATAACATATTTATTCAGAGTAAACATTATATCTACAATTTGTATGTCTAATGCAAAATCTATGATGTTTATATTCAAATGATCATCAAATTGTAAGAATTCCAGCAATGTAAATTATATTCTGGCCGGGTAATTTGTATGAATTTTAGGAGCTAAAACAAATATCTTCAGTTAATAAAAAAAAATATTCTTCACACCGTGCCAGATGGTCAGACAGTCCCTCCCCTCCCCATCCCCCACCAACCCTCCTACCAGATAAATGTGTGGGAAAACCAGACTATTTACCTTTTTAGTAATAAATAATACCTCAGACTGAAGTTAGGACAATATAATTGACATTGCTGGATTCCTTGTAAGACCAGGAATATTTTGAATATAAATTTCATATATTTTGCACAAAAGATAACATATTTACTCAGAGTAACATATATATCTAAAATTTGTATGTCTAATGCAAAATCTATGATGTTTATATTCAAAATGATCATCAAATTGTAAGAATTCCAGCAATGTAAATTATATTCTGGCAGTAATTTGTATGAATTTTATGAGCTAAAACATATATCTTCATTAAATAAACAAAGAAATATTTGAAAATGCGCTCCGAAATCCATGCCGGAAAACTGAAGGTTCCGGTTTATCGGTTGCTGGATTTTTGATAGGCCACCTGTACTGTATTATCATACGCAGTTATAATAAGTACAAGGATTCTTCAAGGTATTTGAAATTGTAGTGTGGGAGGAAATATAATCAACATACTAAGGAACGAAATGAACTTTTGAAATTATAGATGAAAAGGAATTAAAATATGATTCAGAATACAGGTATATCTCGTGCAGTTTTAATTCATTTAACGTTAATTCACTTTAGCGATAAAATTTTTGGACAACCTTTCTTCTTAAACATTGAGTAAAAATTCAGTTTAATAATGCCTGAATCACTTGTCTATGTTTCTCTACTCGTGTATCTGAAAACAAACAAATTATCTACAAATAGTTTTATATGAGTAATCACGAAAAAATAATTATTTCTATACATAAGCTCGAGTAGAACATGAAAATTTTGTTTAAGCTTAATGAAAATGTTTATACATCACTTTATATCTTCGTTATTCATTATGAATACAATATGAACCTAATTCTGTTAAGAGAATACCGTATATGTCGGCGTATAAGACAGAATTCGAACATTAAAAAAAATCAGCCGATAAAATTAGGGGTCGTCTTAAACGCCGGGTATAAAATACGAACCTCTACATCCTGTGGTTTAGTGTGTATATTAAAATAATAAAAATGTATTATAAACCTGTCTAACATACCGTAAATACCATAAAATAACATAATAAACGCAGGTATCATCATGCACCGCCCGCCATTTGCAACTGCAGCCGAAGTAAACACAGCCGTCTTTAAATACCGGTACGCTATTTAAAGATGGTTTCTTGGATAGGCTCAAGTTGCCACTCCTTCATAAGCAGTAGCACTCTCTCCAGGTGAACATTATATTAGTATCCAGCTACCATAAAACCTCATCATGGCTCCAAAGGCTAAATGAAGGAGATATGAAGCTTGTTTTAAGCTGAAAGTGGTAGCATATGCCAAGTCATACAACAATTGTTCTGCTGCAAGAAAATGTGGTGTAACTGAGAAGATGAATACGAGAATGGAGATTAAAGGAACACTTGCTAAGGAGTATACCCAGGAAGAAATGTGCAATGAGAAGAGGTACTGCACACTGACCAAATCTAGAGAAGCATGCAGTAGACGTGGTCCATAAGCAGCGTCAAAATGGATACATTATATAAAGAAACAAAATACATATTTGGGCACTTGAGTGGGCTAAAGCAAACCAAGAGCACAGCAAAGACTTCAAAGCCACTGCTTCATGGTGTAGCTATTTTATGGAAGGAAATAATCTAATAACGAGGCAGAAAAAAAAAGTGCAAAATTTACCAGCAGATCTTGACTGTAAAATTAAAAATTTCCATCGCTACTTAATACAACAACGTAAGAAACACAGTTATCCATTAAGCAGCATCGGGAACATGGATGAAACACTTATGAACTTCGACATGGGGCAGTAAGCTCCCAGTGGTAAATGTCAGATTTGCGGTAGTCTTATACAGCGAGTACAGCTCAAAACCTACGTTTTAAATGGAAATTTTTGGGGTCGTCTTATACACCCTGTGGCCTTGTACAATATACGGTAGATATTTAGGACAAAATAGTTATACCTGTAGAAGAAAAGTTGAAGAATTCAAGGATGCTTTAATAATTGTTGAGCCCAGCCTGAAACACAGTGACGAACTCAGTGCACAATAATTGGAACCCTACAGACAATGTTACCAGGAGTTTATTAAACGCTGCCACCAAGCTCTCATCACTGCCTATTTTATGCCTCAACAATGTGAATAAAATCAAGGAGAATCCAGTGACAATGGCCTGCTGCTCTGGAGATTGGTGATGAAGCTGAAATGTCTGCAGTTGATTTTGAAGGCTTTGAATCCGACTAGCCTTCACCTTGGACTATCGTCTCCTCAGGACAGTGTCTTGAATGTGACCCTATTTGCCATTGCAATAAATGGGGTAGCAGCATCAGTTCCAGGTGGTTTATCAATCTCATTGTATGCAGATGACTTGTCCATTTGGTATGCAGCTTCCCGCATGTCAGTGGCTGAATGTCGCATGCAACTTGCATGCGAGATTTTCTCCCTTGAAGACCGTTGCCATGCATTTCACCTGCTTTTGAGGTGTTCACCCAGATCCCGATCTACAGCTCTATGGTCATCATGTGTGGTGAGTCATAGAGACCCGCTTCCTGGGTATTATTTTCGACAACTGGCTTATGCAGCAGCCACATATATGTTACCTCAAAGAGTCTTGCCAGCATGCTCTTAAGTTATTGAGGCTGCTGACTTAAAAACTCTGCTACACCTTTACAACATGCTAGTTAGACCCAAACTGGATTATGGGCATGAGGTGTACTCCTTGGCCAGAGACTGGTGGGGTGTACCTGGCGACCAGTGCCTTCAGGTCTTTGCCAATCCCAAGGCTGCTAGTTGATGCTGATGAGCCACCCCTTGATCTTCAACAACAGTATCTCCAGGTCCAATGTTGGTTTCTCCTTCACCGCCTTCCACAGTCTGTAACCAACACTTGTGTAGTTGATGAGACTATGTCTCCACACTACACTTAGCACCAAAGCCTACCACGGCGGCGGGTAAGGGAAGTTGTGAGAATTCTTTGTCTTTCTCCTGTTCAGATATGCCCCATGTGGTTCCCCTAGTGCTACCCAATTGATTCTCCTGAAGTTCAAGTTTGTCAGTATTTTAAAGAATGGAAGGGCTTACTCCCTCCTTGTGTTGCCCATTTTCTTTTTTCAGAGCATGCTTCCTCTCACAGAAAGACTATTCCTGCATACACTGATGGCTCTAAGTAGGATGCAGGGGTGGGTTTTGGAGTGGTCTTTCCCGATTTCTGTCAGGACGATAGTCTCCTCACTGTGGCATCCATTTTTACTGCAGAGCTTTTGGGTACAGTATTTTACTTGCCCTCAAGATTATTTTTAGCCAACCTTATAAGTATTTTAAAATTTTTAGTAATTCTTGTAGTGCTCTCCTGGCTTTAGTTAATGTCTCATTGCCACATCCCTTAGTTATAGATAAATTACAATGGCTATTTTCCGTCCAACGTGAGGGCCAGAAAGTCAGTTTTTGCTGGGTTCCGGCCCACCTGGAGGAAAAGGAAAATGAGCATGCTGATGCTATGGTGAAAGCAGTTGCTTCTCGCCCAATGATAAGTTCCCCTCTACCTGCCTCTGATATGAAACCAGTAATAAGAGCTGCCATCTGCTCGAGTTGTAAATGCATGTGGGAAGCTGTTGGAGCAAACAAGCTCCGTGACATCCACCCTGCATTGGGTGCCCTGGGATGTCAGGGAATGTCATGCCACCAAGGTACTGCTTTGGCCCGCCTCCGCATTGGCCACACATGGCTGACTCATGGTTTTTAATGGAGAGGGTACCCCCTCCCCATTGTGATAACTGCCTGGTCCCATTGACTGGTCAACACCTCCTGGTGGAATGCCCCAGTCTCAGAGATCTTCATTGTAAGCTCCTCTACCGGTGCTAAGGGGGAGTCTTACCATCTTTCTTTGGTGCTTGGAAAGGAGTGGGTAAAGTGGGAGTGGATGTCCTTTCCTTTGTGGAGGAACCAGGCCTTCTACACAAGCTTTGAGTTTTATCTATTAACATTTAAATGGTTTTATGAAAGTTCTACATTATTTGTTGTGTTTTACCTTGCATTATTTTATTTTATTCTTTTAAGCCGTAATTTTAATTCGTGAAATGTGACCCAAGTTGTTGCATTGCTAGGGATGAAATTACCACACTCAATCATTCCCAGAGTTCCCTCACCTCCACTATTTGGTGGAGTATCATAAAATTAACTTCCTGGCTTTCTTAAAATATTTATTTAATAATGAAGATGCAATTTGTAAGACATTTATGTGTAATTTTTGGAAGGTTAAGTTGGTTACAATTTTAAAACATGTTAAATGGCATCGCATGTGCAGATTTCTGATGTGTGGACACATACCCACACAAAATGAGACCCTACTGCCCTAAATATCAAACCAAGAAGACATTTTGTAAAACTTACATCACTATCATAACCCAAGAAGACTTTTTCTGCTAGTGGCTTCACATAATGACGGAGAATCCATAGCCATTCTTGTTCATATTCCATCTGGTTCATGTGAATATCTACGGTTGGCACATTTTCGTAGCCTCCTGCCAATCTGGGGTCCTGAGAATATGAAACAGAAATAACATGAGTTTCCCTCCTAATATAGTACAGTATAGGTCATATAAGTATCACCATCAAAATCCTACTACCCCCTATACTGTACAGTGAACCCTCACTTTACGCAGCCAATTGAACCCACGGAGGCCAGCGTAAAAGCGAGAAACGTGTAAAGTGAACAACATAACATATGGGATTAAATGAAATAGAGACCGGCTGACCCCCAAACTCCACTTTTCAGAAACAATACCTATGTTCTCGTAAAAATAACATCTTAATTTTATGATGGTACATGCACACAATTAATACTTAAGAGAAATAGAGAAATACAGTCGCAAGTTAATGTCCATTCAAATAATGGACTCAACTCCCTCCCCTCTTCTCAAACTCCTGGCTCCTCCCTCTCTGAAATGTTTGGGGAAAACCACTAGATTTTAAGGTATAGTAATAAATAATACCTCAAACTAAAGTTAGGATAATATAATTGACATTGCTGGATTCCTTGTAAGACCAGGAATATTTTGAATATAAATGTCATATCACGTATTTTGCAGAAAAGATAACATATTTACTCAGAGTAAACAAAATACTTAGTAGATCTAAAATTTGTATGTCTAATGCAAAATCTATGATGTTTATATTCAAAATGATCATCAAATTGTAAGAATTCCAGCAATGTAAATTATATTCTGGCGAATTTGTATGAATTTTATGAGCTAAAACAAATATCTTCAGTTAATAAAAAAAAAATATTCTTCATGACACTATCTGTCAATCAAAAGTACCCCACCTTGCCTCCCCCTCTTCCAACCTCAGCCAGATGGTGGTGGGTCCTCCTTCCCCCATCCCCACCAACCCTCCTACCAGAGAAATGTGTGTGGAAAAACCAGAATATTTACCTTTTTAGTAATAAATAATACCTCAGACTAAAGTTAGGATAATATAATTGACATTGCTGGATTCCTTGTAAGACCAGGAATATTTTTAATATAAATGTCATATATTTTGCAGAAAAGATAACATATTTACTCAGAGTAAACAAAATACTTATAGTAGATCTAAAATTTGTATGTCTAATGCAAAATCTATGATGTTTATATTCAAAATGATCATCAAATTGTAAGAAATTCCAGCTATGTAAATTATATTCTGGCCTGGTAATTTGTATGAATTTTATGAGCTAAAACAAATATCTTCAATAAATAAACAAAATATACTTACCAAAATACTATCTGTCAATCAAAATACCCCACCTCCCCCCTCTTCCACCTGCTCCTGGGTCCTCCCTCCCCCTACCCCTCACCCCCACCTTCCCTCCCTACCAGAGAAATGATTGGGTTATAACAGTTTTGTAAGCTTTAACAAAACAATGCCGGCAGCCGTCTCGTCTCGTCTCCTCGTGTGTTTTAATATTCCACGTATTATTAATAAATTGTATTGTTAATTTTGCACACACAAACATTAATTCAATAAAAACAAATTCAGAAACATTAATTAAAATATTTATGAACAGTAAATAAGTGTTGCTTTCATATTCTTATGTAAAAGTAATGGCGATATATTTTCAACGTGTACTTACATATAGCGATCTCTCTTTTTTCTTTACCATTATCGTTAGCTACTTCTATTGTTCCATTTATTAACATTAAATAACATTACTTAAAACCATATTAATTTTTACTACATCTACAACCAGGGTCTTATTTTCTTCAGTTTTATATGTAGAACCAGTCAGTCACTGGTTTTGTAATCAAAACAATGCTGTCTCATTTCCTCGTGTTTTAATATTCTCGTGTTTATGAATTGTATTGCTCATTTTGCACACACAAACATTAATTCAATCAAAAGACTTTCAGTAATAAACAATAATGAATCTTTTGTACATAAGAGAAATGGCGCTGTTTACAGGATTGTGCCGCGTCGTCTGAATGTTGGTGGGCCGTTCAAACCCGTCGAAATTGAGGTTTCCGCTGTCAAAATTTTTTAATGTGTTTTTGTGGGTTCAAATAAGCGTCGAATTAAAACTTCATGAAATTTGAGAAGCTACTGTACGATATTTAACCCTTCAATATGTCTTCAAAGAGACCATGAAGCAGAGAAAGTGGTGCTAGTGCTTCCCCGCGTAAGCACAAGTCACTATGTATCCAGGAAAAGGGTGAATTTCCATGGTCCGGAAATTTCCATGGTCCGGCACCGGTCAGGTCCCGAGGTTGCTGGACTAGAGAGGTACAGCCTGTAGTACATTTTATAATATAAAGTTTGTCAACTGTATTTTTGGGTAGATTTACATAAATTTCTTCATTTATTTTCATCCATTTACATGCACACCATACTAAAAAGCGTAAAAGAATTAAATGACTTAAGTGCAAAGCTGGAGTGCACATGTACTAATTTGATTACGGTACTAAAATTGTTATGTCTAGTGGAATTATAGGATGTTTATATTTAAATAAATCAACATCTTACAAGAATCCCAGCAATGTAAATTATATTCACTCAGGACAATTCACTGGCTTTTATAAGAAGAGAAGCTAGTCATAGAATTGATAAATAAACAGCGTTAGACCTGGGGCGGTGCCAAGTCAAACATACCGCCTCACCTCCCTCGCCTCCCCCGCACGCTCGCTCGCGTGGGTGGTTTCGACATAAGTTTTCATATAATATCTCAAACTATAAAATTTAATTTGCATTGCTGAAATCCTTGCAAGACAGAGATTAATTTAAATATAAGACGTCATATATTTTGCTTCGAGATAAAAATTGTATGTAGTACGTGTAACAATACTGTAGTACATTTTATAATATAAAGTTTTCAACTGTATTTTTGGGTAGATTTACATAAATTTCTTCATTTTATTTCATCCATTTACATGCACACACCATACTAAAAGAAACGTAAAAGAAATAGATGACTTTAGTGCAAAGCTGGAGTGCACATGTACTAATTTGATTACGGTACTAAAATTGTTATGTCTAGTCTTGAAATCAACATCTTACAAGAATCCCAGCAATGTAAATTATATTCACCCAGGTCATTTTACTGGCTTTTTATAAGAGAGAAGCTTATTCATTTAAGAACTGATAAATATACACGTGTTAGACCTGGGCCTGTGCCAACTGTCAAACCGCTCCCCTCCCCCCACGCCCCCTCGCTCCCTCTCCCCCATCTGCCCAGCGTTGCTGGAATCCTTGTAAAACAGTGAATAATTTTAATATAAACGTCATGTATTTTGCAAAGATAAAAAATTAATCACCTATATCACATTACAGTAGTGATTTAAGAGTAAAAGTGTATATGTACGTATAAAGTATTCCACATACACTTAAATATAAATACAAAATTTATTTAATGATCGGACAACGTCCCATTCGGTTAACGTCACGTTTCCCAGAATGTATCTAGGACGTTAACCGGTAGCATGACTGTAAATAAAATTTATGTAAGGAGGTAGAAGACAATGACATAAAATTCAATTTATTGAAAGAAAACTAAAAGATACCATTGTTTATTTTCAGACTTTGTCAAGCTTTCTGGAAAATTTCTTCGATGAAGCTTGAACTTACATTTAAAGCCAGGGACTACTTTAAACACGAGCAGGTGGCAGCCATTTATATAAAACATGTGTGTTCCATATGGAACACTGCTATCATGTATGGGCACAGTACTGTATTGTGTTGTTGGTCTTTCCCTCTTTAAAATAGAGCATAAAAAATTATTCCAGCATTGTACATTTACAGGAATATCATATATTGATGAATACAGGTATAAGCAGCGCCCAATTTTAAGCCGTGAGGTGTGAGCTGTCTGTTATGTCATGTGATTGACTCATGGAATTGCTCCAACGTTTCTGTAGTGGAGTTGCCATTGACAATATATTGTTAGATGAAAAAATCTGTTATTATAATTTACTAATATGTACTGTATATTGTACAGTACGTACAGTACATTGACTCAAGAGTGTGATTCACAATTTGCTATACAGTATCTGAAAATAATTGAGTTACCATAGAGCACCAGTATATATTACTGTTTAAGGTGGTTGATAACATATTATTAAATGTATGTGAAATGTAAACAACCTTTTCTAATGCCTCCCTGTTCAAATTACATAAAATTAGGATATTAGAATAATAGTAACTACCTATAACTGTTTGCTTCTTAGACCTAGATAATTGGAACATAGGTTCATCTTATAATGTACTGTACTGCAAATAGATTTACACACTTTTCCTCCTCTTTTTTTTTTTTTTTTTTTTTTTACGAGGATTAGCCCACTCGGGCACAGGTCACTGACCCACATCAGGGCCGGGGGCAAAAATGTAATACAGTAGTACCCGATTTCTGCCGGTCAATTGAACCCATAGGGTACCGCGGAAAGTGAAACAGCGTAAAAGTGAACAACAGAACATATGGGATTAATTCCAATAGAGACTGGCCCGACCCCCAAACTCACTTTTTCCAGACACAATACCTCGTTGTAAATAAAATTACATCTTAATTTTATGATGGTATGCACACACAATTATGAGAAATATCAATAATATTAGTTTTTAACACTTACATTAGTAGAAAAGATGGCTGGGCACACAGGGATGGGGGGTTGGTTCGAGGCAGAGGCAGATTATTGGCCCTCACCTGTATCACTTGTATCAATTGTATCACTATCCACCACTAGGCTTGCAGGGCCTCTTTGTCAAACCCCTCGGGGTCCATATAAGTCCATATCCTCACTATCACTGACTTGGGCGGCTGTGGGGTGGGGGTGAAAATTCGGTAATGTTTTGATGACTGGGCGACCTTGTGAGCATCCTGCCCGCGCCGCTTCCAGCGTATATGAGTAGATGCGCGTAAAGTGAAAGATCCGGTTCTGGCGAGGTACGCGTACTGCTATATCCACGACCTATAAAGCGTGGGGGTGCACAAGGCGCCCCCAAATTTCCATTTGAAAAGTAGCTTTTGAGCTCTATTTGCTGTATAAGACCAGTACCCCCAAATGTGACACTTACCCACTGACTCAGTAGTCCTTTACTAACCATCCTTGATTTTTTTAAAATAAGGCCAATTCACTTCAAGTAATGTCATCAAATATTACCCGCTGGTGTAGTGTAAACACTAGTGACGTCACTGAAGCGTCTGCTATTTACCGGTAACTGAAACTAATGTCGGTGTCGAGTAAAATTTTTCCATTTACTTGAAATGGATTTACCGATTTATTTGTTTATTTATTTATTTATAATATACTGTAACATATTAAACACACTGCAAGTATTTTCTTTCATTTATACGCTTGCTTCGCACGAGACGATCGGTGGTGGGAGTGTTCCCTTGTCTCAGTGGTGGGACTGTGTTCCAACTGTTTATACAACAGGTGGTTCAACAGCAACCACCGTATTCTAATTGTGGTGTTTCATTAGGATTTGAGTGGAAAAGGTTACCGGTATGTACTTACTACATACATTTATTACACAAACATATTTATATATATATATATATATATATATATATATATATATATATATATATATATATATATATATATATATATATATATATATATATATATATATATATATATATATATATATATATATATATATATATATATTATATATATATATATATATATATATACACTATGTACAAAAAATGAATGTTCAATGAATTATTTATGGTGCATTAGGGTACTGGCCACTTCAGACGGGCTATAAATAGCCTTGTTATCTCCCCTCCATATCACCCTGAGGGACGCGTCTTGGTAAATAACATGTTTGCTTATTTTCCATTTACTTGAAATAGATTTACCGAATTATTTGTTTATTTATTTATTTATAATATACTGTAATATATTAAACACACTGTAATTATTTTCTTTAATTTATTACCAGCTGGTGTAGTGTAAACACTAGTGACGTCACTTGAGCGTCTGTAATTAACCGTCGATAGTTTCAAGAATTAATGCACTCATTTACTGAATATTCTTTGTAAAAAAATAAAATTTAAATCAATTATTTATAGGAGATAAATATTATTATGAGTAAATATACCGATACCGGTATGCATTACTGACCACCTCCACGGCTAAAAATAACCAAATCTCGCGGTCACTTTCCCTTTCTTGTCTCCTCACTGGCAAATGGGGGGGGCGTGGGGAGGGATGTGTGATGATAGCTGTGTTTATTACAGGGGTATAAATCTCTTTTACGGTATGTTAGACAGGTTTATAATACATTTTTATTATTTTAATATACCGGTAATCTTAATTTGAATCCAGCTTGCCAAACATAAGTTTCAGTATAAAATAATTAGTGGTAAGACCTTGTGAGTGGCTTACGATGTTTTCATCACCACTCTTGACACACTAAACCACAATATTTAAGAGGTAAGAATTTTAAACTTGGTGGTTTAGACGACCCCCTAACTTTGGGCAGATTTTTTTAATGTTCAAATTTCGTCTTATAGGCCGTGATATACGTGTAAATGCGAAATCGCGGAAAGTGAAACCGCGTAAAGCGGGGTATTACTGTAATAATAATTCATAGTAAATAAAATTTATAATAAGAAGTAAAATAAAATATTAATGGTAATAATAATAATAACAACACTGTGATAATAATAAATACAAAGAAATGCAAGAATGAAAAAAAATCAACAGTGAGAAATGCTATATGTATGTTGTTTTGTCATGTAATAGAAACAATTGAGACCCTACAATTGTGTGTAAATGAGGCAGAAAGTCAGATGAGCAACCTGGGACAGTCAGTTCTGGTATAAAGTGATAGTTGTGTTCTTGTAAAACATCGTGTTATAGAAATTCGTGTAATAGAAATAATAGGGCTTATGGAGAAAATAGGGTTAGGTGCAGATTACTACTCGAAATCGAAAAAAATTTAGTAGTTAGCCTAACACAAAGGATAGCACAGTCTAAATAAATGTTACATTCATATCTAATAATGAAATCATACAGTAAATGTAACACTTTACCCTGAAAAAATATGAATATAACTTGATGGGGGAGAAGGGTGATTTCGAGGTAGATAACATCGAGCTTCTCTTCAAGGGTTATAGCCTTTCTTTTACGATCATCACCGGGAATGCGATCACCAGAACGCTTCTAGGAGATATTCTTCTTTACCATATTCACAGTTAATACCACAAAATTGGAGAAATAGTAAGCAAAAATCGCGTTACAGCAAACAAGCGTTCGCGTTATACAAATATCGTTCCTCTATTCATAAATCGCGTGAGAGCCAATTCGCGTTGTCAAAACACGCGTTATAGCAGAACTCACTGGACTTGGTCACAATTTTTGTGATGCCATATGGCAGCAGGGTCTACCATTAGACAACACATTATGCTTCCAATGTCTTCCCAGGTGGTAGTTCCTCCCTGTTCGGTAGCTGCCTACTACCTACTACCTCAGAAATCTACCATACAAATAATATTGTCATTTTATTATGATAAAAGAATAAACAATTATGGTCAACTTAATGCCTGTATCAGTAAATGTTTTAATGTTTTATTACTGTATTACTTTGAGGGTTTAGTAGACAGCTGGTATGGGTTACTGAACTTTATTCTTTAAACAAATTCACGGGTTGATGATTTGCAAAGTGATGATGGTAATGATGTTAATTTTGACTAAGGGTGAGGTAGTAATGGTGGTAGGGATTGATTTGAGGTGGTGCTAGAGCACACCAGGAATTTTGGTAATATTTATGGGTATTTTTGAGGCGTTACTAAAATTTGTATCTGATAGTAAGCTGCGCCCCCACTTTTACCAAATTTTCTAGGAATAAAAAAGGTATAGCTTATATTCACCAAAATATGGTACACTCCATCAACACTCCTCCATCGTTAGCCTACAAGATCATTTGGATTGGACCATATCTTTTGTTATTAGTCCATCTTGTAGAACCTCTGTCTACCAAAACTTATTTATACACTGAACAAGCACTCAGTAGAACTCCCTGTCATAGAGTGCTTTTCCTGTATCATATAACCCCAACAGGTCAAAACATAAAACTATAAATATTTTCAATACTCTGTATTTGGCCAGGGACAACATGGTGAATATATTTGTAATGCCACTGTGTGGTCTCTTCCTGCATTATTTATTAAAAACAAAATGTTTTCTAATCAATGGATTAGTACCAATCAGCAGTGTTTAATCTTACTTGGGTACTACAAGAGTGGTCTGCTCCAAGCTCAGTCGTAATTTTTTATCAGGAACCATCCTTCATTTTGGACTCTTCTTTTCACAAGTATGTGAACATAGCAAAAAAGTTAAAATTGAAACAATGAATAAAAGTATACAATACACTCTTAACACAGTATGAAAACTATACGAACAACAGCAAATAAAGGGTATCAGACTTACTTGGTTGCCACCATCTGACCAGCCACCATTATCATCTGCCAATTCAATGAGTTCCGTGCAGAATCTTGGTGTAAATAATGGGAACCAATAAACATCAGGGCATGGCTGGAAGAAAGAGGGAAAAATATAACTTTGGGAATACATCAAGTCCATATTATAAACTAACTAGTATTCATCACATATACAACCATCCAGTTTTCTCTTTGTAACCATATGTGATTATTCAGATTAAAACTACCTGTACAGTAATATCTCTGTTAGCAGCAACCCCTCAAACCAGGAACTCTCCAATAGCTGGAATTGAAATTTTCTCGGAAAATTGTTCCCAAAGCCGGAATTTTCTGGAAAATTCCTGCTTTGGAAATGATTTTCCGAGGGGCACATTTTCCGGAAAATTCAGAGAAAAATTTCCCGATACCCGGACATTTCCGGGGATGGGGGAGTTTTTTCCGGGTTTGAGAGATGAAAATCAGACCATGTTCTGGAAATTCCGAGAAAATTTTTCCGTTACCCAGAAAACTCCAGGGAAGAGGGATTTTTTCCGGCTTTGAGAGTCGTCTTGTTACCCAG
This sequence comes from Homarus americanus, assembly GCF_018991925.1. Lineage (NCBI taxonomy): Eukaryota > Metazoa > Arthropoda > Malacostraca > Decapoda > Nephropidae > Homarus > Homarus americanus. The sequence goes on from NW_024750650.1 coordinate 165,747, forward strand.
AAATCTCTCACTCCAGGAAGTGCTCTGCACCAATTGTTCCGACTAACGGGGATATCACTGTACAAGTATTCTTATTATCATATTCTCCTACACTATAGTTCACAGAGTGCTTTAGTGTCTCCTTACACTAAATATATTTTTAATAGTTTTGTAACACTTTTCCCTGCAGTACTAAGGGCGAAAAAAAAATGCTTTTGTTCTATTTTGCATAAACTTCTGTACCTTGGGGCACAGGGAGTATGTATCCCCCTGTTGGCAATACGAAAAGATTAGCATGACTGATTAATGTTTAGATTCATAATGAAGAGTTCTATGACTAAATGATGTCTCTTGAGGTCCAGGAAGGGTTACCTCCTATTCATCAGGGAAACTTTTTAGTTACAGTACCCACAACTGTCACCGACAGATGTGCAACAATTGTAAATTAAAGCACACTATAAATTTGGCTGGTTAGGGCACATAAAAACAGTTGGTCAGATACTGATTTAATTTTGTTCTTTCTTCCCAATTCTTAAGGTTATAGACCAGCCACTAATTTCCTACCTCTTATGTGCTCTGCTAATTCCTGGATGTCCATCACCTTCTCTTCTACTATTTTCTTCAACCCAGCCTTCCAACTTCTTATTCCTGCCTTTTCCCTTTTACTTCTCATTAAATACTTTTACCAATCTTTCCAAACCACAGTTATTTAGACACATGCCTAAATCAATATTTTGACATGTTTTACACATGCTTAGAAAAGTATTTTGGAAAATTTTGTAAATAAGTACAGTGGTCCCTCGGTTAACGAACGCCTCTGTTAACGAAATTTCGGTTAATGAATTACCTTCCATAAGAATCTTCATTTTGGTTAACGAACAAAAATTCGGTTAATGAAATTCTTACAAAATGTTTCGACATGCTTTGGCTTGCTCACCAGCTGGAAGATTAGTCCGCCAATACAGAAAACGGTTCTATGTCTTACATTCGTTAAATTTGGAGTAAATATCAAGAAGGTTGTACTATTCAATAATTTTCCAAGTTTTATATTAAAATTTTTAGTCATTTTAACACTTATTTAACATAATTGCAGTACAGTGGTCCCTCGGTTAACAAGCACAATTGCCTAAAATCAACAAAAAAGGTAGTAAAGTACACTTACTTTGAGGTGTGTATGTAGAAGGCTCCTGGATGATGATGATGATGATGGGAATTAGAATGGGGGTGGAGGAGAAGGGAGAAGAGAAGGCATTGGGGTGGAAGAGAAATCACCCCATGGCGCCATTTCACCCATAAATTTTAGTTCTCTTGGTGTAATTCAAGATTGTTTTCTTTAAATCAACACTGCACTGCATTATATTTTGTTAATAAGTAAAAAAAATGTCAAATTGACCAATAATTTGCTTGGAAACACAGAAAAAAAGCGTTTAGTTGAAGAGAGTCTCAAGCAAGATGTTACCTCCACTGAAAAGACACAGAGACTGACGCCTGTATGGTGTGTCGACAGGCTGTATTGTAATGACCACGGTCATACACGTCAGTTAACGCCAAAATCAGAGAATTCATATCACGCTCAATAGCCCACAAAACATGTAACTCTGCTTTCGTTTGAGTCCTCCATCTGAGGAGTCCGTTTTCTCATCGCTTCAAGACGCCTCAGTCCTCCATTATCCCATTTTCTCTGACTTCCTGAAACCAACCTCTCTATAAAGTAAAGCTGAAGGTGAGAGAGAACACCATTGTTTTGAGTCAACTTAGATATGTCTGATTACAGTTAAAGCATACAAGATCCTTTGTAAGTGATGTTGAAAGCTTTAACTGCCTTTAGTGTTCGTAACACTTGTTAAGTAAGTGAGTGTCGAGTCTGCCAGTACGAATAGGGTTCAAGGATATTGCCCCTGGTTAGAGCCAGGCATTTCTGAGTACTACTGAAATTAGATCGTTTTGATGCCCAAACATCAGAGAATCTGATGTTTGTAGTTTAGTTAGTGTCAGTTGTCTATTCAAGAAAGCCATTAATCTCCTGAAAGAAAAAGTCAAACTTCTTATCTCCAAGATCTCAACCTATACCCATAGAGGGTCCTTATCTAGAAATTCGCTGATGTTGGGAGAACTAATGTTATCAACGTGTGTATTTCCACTTTTTCCTGGCAAGGTCAATCTCTGATTAGATTATATGAATAGACATAGGAAATTACTCTGATCAAGAACAATGAAGTTCATAACTAAGTATACAGCGATCCAAAATGGTAGAGAAGGTCTGGTGTTGGTGAAATCAACCATTCTGGTATGAATGACTGGGCTAGAGTTGCACCGCGGGCACACGTATATACCGATACCCGCGGGAGAATCACGCATTCGTGACTCTTCCTCAACGTCTCTCCAGGTATGTTAACGTGTGTTCCACGCCACCATATAAATTCAGTTTAACTTAGTCAATTTTGTGAATATCAGTGTTCATGTTGTAACAGTGAAATTTTCATTTACCCAGTGAAAGGATTAATATAAAGTAAGTATCGTCTAGACCGTTGCCAGACGTATGTTTGTATAGTTGAAGTTAAATATTCATGCATTCATGACTCTTTCTCAACGTCTCTCCAGTGTGTTGAGCTGAATACTCATCGGCTACTGTGGGTCGGTAGCTGGGTTTGACGATGCCGTTAATTCGACAGGATTAAACTGGGAAGTCCGTTTCCTGCAAATCAGGCGCCAACTCCCTTGGCATGTGTCGGTCTACAACCGACCCCTAACAGCGATCTTCATTTGTTGTAGAGATACCAGCGTTACCCTGGGGCACTCCTTACAGTTATATGGACCTAAGTATTATTGTTGTTGTATATGACTGGTGATAATATATGATTGGTGATGAATAACAGGTTGAGTAGTGATCCCATAACAATTGATGGCATCAGTAAATATGTTGTGTGAGTTGAGTACATCAATTGAGGGAGAAATACCAGGTTCTGCATTCCGAAATAGCGTGTTGTTATAAATAGTATTTTAATTTGGGATATTGTCCAGTGTGTCACACAGCCATCTGTAGTGACAATGACATAATATAATGATTGTTTAATGATATAATAAGTACTTGAAGTGTTTCATGAATTAATAATTAATTGTGGATCCATTTTATCAATAATACAGTAAGACCTGAGTTTCCAGTTTTGTCTGGGTGAATTGAAGTAACATCTTATTCACTCACTGTGTTAATAAATATTGAATTAGTAATCTACGAGTATCACCTCTCTACTCCTTCTAAACATTGGTTCCCAGAAAATAAGACTTACTCACTTGCCTAGAAGCTCACTACCTAACAGTTAACTAAGATATGTTGTATTCTAATAAAATTCTGGGTGGTGGCAGGTCTACCGTTGTAAGTATAATAAGTGTGGTAATAAGAAAGACATGGTTTCCCAGATTAATCCATGGTTTAGAATATAACTAGAACAAAATATATGATAGAGAATATAATATATATGAAAGAAAGTGAAAAGGAAGAACATTGACTTGGAAAATACCTGTATAAGCAGAGAAGCATAAGAGTTACTTATATAAGAATATATAAGAATAAGTATATATGTAAAGAATTGAAGAAGGATAACTATATAAAACAGGATATTGGAAAGAATGCTACAAAGAACATATAAGTATATGAATAAATAAGAATACTAACAGAAAAGAATATCTGGATGGTAAATTATAAAGAGAAAAAAACGGCCCGTTACAAATGATGGCAGCTTAGGTGGGATATATAAAGAGAAATAACTTGGCCCGTAACAGTATGGCGCGCAAAAACTAGCTTCCTGTACTTCAATTATGTACAATAATTGTTAAAATGACCAAAAAATTTAATATAAAACTTTTAAAATTATTGAATATTATAAACTTCTTGATATTTAATAAAATAGTAAGGAATTTAAGCCCTAGAACCGATTACTGTATTGGCGGACTAATACCACAGCTGGTGGACCGCCAAATGCAAGCGAAAACATGTTGAGGTCGGCTCGTAAAAAACTCATTAATCGCGGGATTGCCCGTTAACCGAAGTTAAGAATCTTATGGAAGGTAACTCGTTAACCGAAATCTCGTTAACTGAGGCGCTCGTTAACCGAGGGATCTTGTACAGGAAACTAGTTTTTGGTGCGCCCATCAGCCACTTCACTCACCCACCAAGGCCTCAGTTTGTATCTCTGTTCAGTGGAGGAAACATCTTGCTTGTGGGTTTCTTGAACACAGAGTATTTTTATGTTTTCACAGTACAACTATTGGTCATTCTGAAATGTATTTAACATATTGACAATATATAGAGCAGTGCAGTGTTGATTTAAAGAAAATAATCTTGAATTATACCTAGTGAACTTAAAATTTTATGGGTGAAACGACGGCATCAAGCATGGGGTGATTTCTCTTCCACCCCCACTTCCTTCTCTTCTCTCTTTTCCTCCACCCCTACTTCTAATTCCCATCATCATCATCATCAACCAGGAGCCTTCTTCATACACACCTCAAAGTAAGTGTACTTTACTGCATTTTTTTTTTTTATTTTGAATGTAATTTTCGGTGAGCTGGAACCAATTACCCAAAATCCCATTGAAACAATGGTTTCGGTTTACGAAATTTTTGGTTAACGAACGACCTTCTGGAGCAAATTGTGTTTGTTAACCGAGGGACCACTGTACTGTACAGTATTTGGAAAAATTTTGTCTGATGGGTGAAATTTCCAACAGGTTCTTCTACTATAACTTTCAAATCTTTGCAAAATAAGATTGCAATAAAACTAGTGTGCATATCTACTGTACATACACAAATCTATGTATTGTAGTGGTTATCCAGACCAGGGGGATGTAGGGAGTCAAGCTGAAGCCAAGAAATTGCTTGAAATACTGTACTGTACAGTGGTCCCTCGGTTAACAAACGCCTCGGTTAACGAATTACCTTCCATAAGAATCTTCAATTCGGTTAACGAAAAAAAATTCGATTAACGAAATCCTTACAAAAATCACATTTTGTTTTGAACATCAGCTGATAAGCTAAGGAGGTACTCAGCCAATTCAGTGATCTCTTCAATGTTTACATTCAAACTAATCACTATCTTATAAGAATTCCAGCAATGCAAATTAAATTCACCCCAGTCACTTCTATTAAATTTTATAAGCAAAAACTAAAACTCAATCTAAAAGAAAAAAATAAACTAACAATTAAATACTTCACACCACAGGCACCACCTTCCTGAGAAACGTTTGGGTAAAAAGACTAGATTTACAGGTTTAAAAATAAATAATACCTCAGATTAAAGTTATGATAATATAATTTGCATTGCTGAAATCCTTGCAAGACAGGGAATATTTTGAATATAAACTTCATATATTTTGCACAAAAGATAAAATTTTTGCTTTCCCTAATAAAATTCTTAAATTAGATCTAAAATTTGTATGTCTAATGCAAATTTTAGCTTGTTTATATTCAAATTAATCACTATCTTATAAGAATTCCAGCAATGTAAATTATATTATGGCTTGGTAATTTCTAAGAATTTTATGAGCTAAAAACAAAAATCTCAAATAAATAAACAAACTCCAGACACTCTGTCACCTCACCTCCCACTGCCCCCCTACTCCCACTCTCGCTGGCTCCCTCCCTCCTTGCTGTTCCCAGACAAAAGATTGGTGATTTCTTTATGCTTTAAGGTGTTTATTTTATATAATATCTCAGACTAAAGTTAGGATAATATAATTTGCATTGCTGAAATCCTTGCAAGACAGGGAATATTTTGAATATAAACTTCATATATTTTGCACAATAGATAAAATTTTTGCTCTCCCTAATAAAATCTTAAATTAAATCTAAAATTTGAATGTCTAATGCAAATTTTAGCTTGTTTATATTCAAATTAATCACTATCTTATAAGAATTCCAGCAATGTAATTATATTCTGGCTTTACTTTGTATATACTTTTCTGTGAGCTGGAACCAATTACCCAATATCCCATTGAAACAATGGTTTTGGTTAACGAAATTTTCGGTTAACGAACGACCTTCTGGAACGAATTGTGTTCGTTAACCGAGGGACCACTGTACTGTACTAGTAAATTGAAAATATCTGTTTCAACATGTTGACCAGGCATTAACTAGAGACATTTTCTAATACCATCCTAAATCTAACCTAACCTTGGAATTATTGAAACTATACTGTACAGGTATATTAAAAAAAAATATTTATAACAAAATCAGTAAAAAACAATAGAAATGTTGCATAATTGATATAACATTATAAAATATAAGTTAATTTATCCAAGCATTATGTGGAGGGTGTTACATTGCTTGACAACCTGATTTGCACAGACAGTGACAAGCCATTATATGTCATTAAGCCTGAAATTCGAAATTATAGGAGTGCTAAAGATACCATAAAAACACAACACACTATCCAACTAAAACCAAATAAAAATCCTTTGCGGCAGTGAACACTACTTCCCACATTTTACCCCATGTGAGTTGTACAACGTGGGACTGTTGTTCACAAAGTGGAGATCAAACCTGACCGTACAACGTGTTAATCTTTTACAACTCAGGGGTTGCCAAAAACCTACCATTAGATTGAGTTCTTTAGGGCTGAGAGCTGTCCAGTATTCAGGAGAGATATAACGCTCCTCCCAATCTTTCCGGTTTGCCTTCATCTGCCACATATCATTGTGCAGGTACTTTGTTGGGAAGTAGTCAGGATCCACCAAGTGTCCATAGTCCTCCATGTTACTCACAAACATGAACACTCCCTGCAAATATTTCGAATTTATTACACAAAAGTGTTAGGCATGGTTTAACCTTATAACTTTATTTACATTTAGATGCAATATAGCTTCTACGACAAATGGAAAGGCTTTTTAGACATATTCATATTAACACTAATCTCGCATATTCATATTAACAATAATCTCGCATATTCATATTAACAATAATCTCGCATATTCATATTAACAATAATTTCACATGTTCACATTAGCACTAATCTCATATGTTGGGATAAAGAAGCCAGCATTCAGGACAGTCCAAACATACACAAAGGATGGAACCCATTGCTGGTGTTGCTCTGATTGTAAAAACGAAGACAATGAGGCAGTTGAGAACCACAAGGGGAAGAGTTACAATATTTTGAGTCAAAAATACAGGAAGCCAGATTTAAGGTGGTTGCCAAACTAGAGCAAATTGATAAAAAGATCCTTGCTAAGACTGAAGAAACAGCTGCCAGGATTAGAGGGGGTAGTTAAGAAAAGCTATGCCCAGGTCGAGGCAGAAGCAAAAAAGGTAACCTAGAGAGATGTAGGTTTTGACCAGGTCATGCAGCAGCTAGGAGCTCAGCAGAGGGGTGTTGAAAGACTTACAGCTAGTAGGCTTATTGATATGGGAAAGGGGGAATGCAGAGACTGACTCGAGCACAGGAACAATATACAGTAATTATGTTTGCAATCCATGAGAGTTAGTCGGACGAAGCTGAAAGTAGGAAAACATATGACAAGATGAAGTTTTAAAATATCTGTACTGAGGTGCTGAACTTGTCAGCTACCCCTAACAAAGTGAGGATGCTAGGGCAGAAGCAGGAGAATATGCCTCAGCCCCTTAGGATGACATTATAGAATGAGGAAGTGGGATATCATTTGGCAGGCAAAAAACATAGCAGGAAACACAACATTTTGAACCATATGCATAAGCCCAGATTACACAATAATACAGAGGGAACAGCACAACAAACTCCTCATGTGCTCGAAGCAGAAGAGGGAGGATTTGATGAAAAACGAAGACAGACAATGTGGGTTATATACAAGGGGGGCAGTGGGACACCCCTGAGCCCCATGATCTCCCACACAGGAGGAGGCATGCACCATGTAAACAACAATGTCTCGGGCCACAACCCATAAAATACAGTGAGATTAGTAAACAAGACAGCTGCTTACATTAATCGTGTTTTCAGTGTTTAGTATGTGATGGTGGTATTGCTTTCGGTGTTTAGATGAGGAGGGATCCATAAACTCGAAAGCAATTTTTAATCTTTTACAGGTTAGGAAAGGTTAGGTAAGATTTTCAAAGGTTGGTTTGGTGTTCTTTTTAGCATTTTCCCTCTACTTCAAAGCCCTGCCCACTCTGAACAACCAATACATGTATTGTTGGTAACTGGGGTGGGTCACATCCCTGTAATGGCTCATTTGCGACATAAATGAAGGTCAGATTCACTTGAAACAACACAAAATACACTAGGAAAACTTATTTTTGTTAGTATTTTCCATCATTGACCTAAAATGAATCTTTACCCTCACCTCCTGTCCTAAGGGTTACAAGTTTAATCCAGGGGCACTCTCACTCCATTCAACACAGTAACTAAATTTACAGCTGGGTTAAGGAAGGTGGTTGAGTGCAGAGCTTCCTTGTGTACCAGAGGCTTAGTGAAAGTGTACTGCATCCACACTGTCATTAACAGGTACTTTTATTTACTTACCTTTTCCCTCATGTTGGTGGCCATTGCCATGTCGGCGTCATACAGCTTAAAGATGTAGTTTGGCCGTGTTTCAGGGTTTTCAAGAACTTTTCTCTGGATGAGGTAGACTCCAGTAATGTATGGAACATTCCAAATCCCCCTGTAATATATCAAAAATCATTAGTTAGAACTCAGAGCTGTATGTTGTACCAAATCACACAAATAAAAAATTGCTGAAATTATGAATAAAATTTCATATACAGTACAGTACAGTGGTCCCTCGGTTAACGAACGTCTCGGTTAACGAGATTTCGGTTAGCGAGTTACCTTCCATAAGATTCTTAACTTCGGTTAACGAGCAATCCCTCGATTAACGAGTTTCTTATGAGCCAACCTGAACATGATTTCGCTTGCATATGGCGGTCCACCAGCTGTAGTATTAGTCCCCCAATACAGTAATCGGTTCTGTGTAATACTCAGGTGGTCCTTACACTCAGGGGTAAACGAAACACACTGATGTCAAGTCCGTAAGTTCTATTTCTGGTACAAACACAAAAAGGAGTTAAGACAGGGGTAAACAGCGTCCTGTCTTGGAATCTCTCTGGGTATCTCTATCTGCGCATGCGCGTACAGCGCGCATGTGCCCAAAACATGAACTAACACTTGGTGACAAAAGGGAGTGTGATTATAAAACATACAATACAGAGACCTGAATCAATAATGGTAAATAGTACAGAGTTACATATTACAGCCATATTCGCCTCATATATCTACACCTCCGTCCCCCCTCACGCTCGTAGTGCAATCTCGAGCGGACTCTTTTTCCAGGAGCCTTTGAGAGTGACGTGGGAAAACTGGGGGGGTCACTGAATGAGGACTTACTTTTCTCGTCCAAGCAAGGGTTCACAGGGATGTGGGGGAGGGGTTCACCACTAGGGGACGGTACTGAACGAAGAAAGCGGCGATTCCGCCACCATACCCGACCACTAGGGAGACGGACCTCGTAATCCCTGGTCTTGCCGCAGCCCATGACAACCCCGACCTTGTCCCAGCGGTGAGACGTCGGGTCTTGAACCCGAACTGTTTGCCCGATACTCAACCTGGGAAGGGGTCGGGCGTGCTGATCGTACTGTGCCTTTACCTGGTCAGCACGGGCGGCTGCACGACGATCGCAGTCCTCGGTCTTGGCCTGCCACTCCCTCGAGAAGGACTCAGGATGGGCAGGGACACATGACCGTAGTGGGTGGCCGTATAACATCTGTGCTGGGGAGCGACCTGTGAAGTTGGGGGTATTCCGCAATTCCAATAAACCCCGGTCAAACTTCTCACAGTCAATGTTGCCTGAGGGTGCCATCTTGAGGATGAGATGCTTGACGGACTTTACGGCAGCCTCGGCATGTCCATTGGACTGGGGATAATGTGGCGAGGACACCACATGATGAACTCCCCATCGCTCCATGCAGTCCCGGAAGTCATTGCTGGTGAACTGGGGCCTGCCGTCAGTCCTCAGGCGGAGAGGGACACCAACTTCCCGGAAGTAGCGACAGAACATACGTACTGTATGAGAGGCAGTAGTGTTGCCTCCACAGGGAACGACAACAGGCCACCCTGAGAGCCTGTCGGCGATGACGAGAAAAGACTTTCCCGCCACAACGAAGAAATCCGCAGAGACGGACTCAAAGGGCCTCGTAGGGTTGTCGTTGTTCATGAGGGGTTCCTGCTGCTGTCTAGGCTGCAGCACCTGGCATGGCTCGCAGACTTGAACGGAACTAGCGATGTCGGAGTCGATGCCTTGCCAAAAAACAGCTTGTCTCGCTCGGCGCTTCGTAGCTTCCACACCCCTGTGGCTGTCGTGCAGGTGGGCTAGGGTGCGGCGGCGGAGGGCGGCAGGAACCACAACACTTGCTCCATACAAGACGAGGTCGCCATCAGCATAGAGGTCGTCTCGCATCTTCCAGTATGGGAGTAAAGAGCTGTGTAAGTCGTACCGGTTGGAGGGAAATCCCGAGGTCACGCAGTTCAGTAGACGGATGTACGAAGGGTCCGCTCTTGCCGCGGCTCGGAGTTCCTGAAGAGTCCTGTCGGCGTCCTGCGGTGGAGACTCTTCTGAGATGACGGCGTTCACGGTCACTACGGTCCTGAGGTGTGCAGTAGCATCAGCACATGCGATCTCGTCCTCTGGTGTGGGGTGGCTGACTGGGGCTCGTGACAAAGCATCAGGGATGCAGAGCAGCTTGCCAGCACGCCACACAGCTGTGAAGAGGTAGGGCGAGATCTTCTCCTTAAGGCGTTGGAGGCGGGGATTCTCGACCGCATCCAAGGAGTAGTGGTTCAGGATCGGGATGAGTGGCCGATGATCCGTCATGAGGTTGAAGTGTTGTAGGCCGATCAGATACAACCTACATTTGGACATGGCCCAGACGGCGGCTAACAGCTCCAGTTCGATGGTGGCGTAGCGAGTCTCGGCGTCAGTGAGAAACCGAGAGCCACACTGAACCAGACGAAGGCGTCCATTGCCGTGGTCCTGTAGCAGAGCGTATCCAATCCCGTAGAGGCGAGAGGCATCAGTCTGGAGAACAATTGGCAGGGCCGGGTCGAAGAAAGCGAGGAGAACAGGTGGGCTAAGGAGAGCTGTCTTGACGCGACGGAACGCCTCATCATGGTCAGCTGTCCAGGTGAATGTTCTCTTGGGGCTCATCAGGGGGCGTAGAGGCTGTGCTGCAGCGGCGATGTCGGGGTTGAACTCAGCCAACTGGTTTACCAGGCCCATGAACGAGCGGAGGTCGGTCAGGTTGGCAGGAGTTGGGAAGTCCCGGATCGCGCTGACCTTTCTAGGATCAGCCGAGGTGCCCTTGCCTGAGAGGGTGTACCCACAGAAGTTCACACTAGGTGGGGCAACCACAAACTTATCCTTGTTGAGGGTGATCCCGTACTTGCGGCACCTGGTGAGCATCTGGTGAATACGCTCAAGATGCGTGGAGTAATCCTCGTCATATAGGAGCACGTCGTCGATGACCTTGACACAGTTTGCCACACCCTGAAGGGCCATGTCACCACGGAGGCAGAAAGCATCACCAGTAGCCGCGAAACCCATAGGTCCTCTGCAGTGCTGAAATCGGCCGTACGGTGTGATGAACGTCATGAGGTGCTGATCGTCTTCCGCAAGTTCCATCTGCCAGTACCCACATAAGGCATCTGCTGTAGTAAAGTACCTTGCCTTCGGGTCCACACTGCGTATAGCGGCGAAGGGTGTCGGTGAAGGGTGGGTCGGGCAGGAAACTTGGCTATTCAGCTTGGTGAGGTCGACGGTGATACGAACTCCAGTAATGTTCTTGGCGACTGTTACCATGGGGTGACACCAATCCGAGGGGTCGTCACCAGCAGGCTTAATGATCCCCTGGGCTACCATAGAGTCGAGTTCCTTCTTAACTTGGCTCTGGAAAGCGAAGGGTATCTGTCTCGGTGTGTGGATGGCGAAAGGTACTGCGTCATCCTTCAGGTGAATTCTCATGGGGGAGCCAGCCATTGGCTTGAGTGGAGCCGTCTTGAGGTCCTCCTTGGAAACCAGCATGTCCTTGAATTGCAGTAGGAAGAACTCCCTGGCTGCAGAAGGTGACATATTGGGTGGGAGGGGCAGCTCCTTGCACCTGTTGACATGTTATATTTCCAGAATTGGCTTAGGGAAGTCTGAAGATATTATGGCCAACTCTTGACAGTGGCCATAAGACAGTAGTGGCATCTGAACACCTTTGTGGACCTGAATCCTGGCAGAACATGACTGCTTACCTAGGGTGAGGGTAGCCTGAAATGTACCCAGAGCAGGTGCCATTGTCGAACCGTCTGCGGTGAGCGTTGTAGAAGTTGACGGTGGTTGCAAGCTGCTCCTAGGGATCCGCAGAATGTCGAGGTGTCTTGTGCCGATGACTGTGACGTCCACACCTGTGTCAGGAAGCATCTGGATACGGGATGTAACGTCGCCGTATGACAGGTGAACACAGATGGGCTGAGGTGTCTTGCTGACAGGGGAAGAAGAGGATCACACGCGACAACAGCGCTTGTTCTTCGCCGCCTGAGACTTGCAAGTAGTATCGTTCTTCTTCTTTGACTGACAGCATTTGTCATAGTGTCCAATGCGGCTACAGGAGCAGCACTGAGCGTTGTTGGCAGGGCACTTCAGTGTCCTAGCCCAATGACCACGACGGCCACAGTTATTGCAGGTGCTGTCAGCGGCAGGGCATTCAGAGCCATGCCGACGAGCACAATACTGGTAGGAATGACCTGGCGTCGAAGTCTGGAGTGATGCTGAAGATTGATGCGAAGCTGAAGTCGGATGTGAAGCTGAAGTCGGATGTGAAGCTGAAGTCGGATGTGAAGCTGAAGTCCGGTCACGTCCTTTGTTCTTCTTATATGCGGAGATGGCATACAGCTGGTTAGATGGAGCACGAATGGCAGAAGTTGCACTTCTGGTGGCTTCGTAAGAGCGGCAGGTGGTGACAACATCCTGTAGAGAAGAGGCAGTGTCGAGGGAGATAAGCTTCTGAATAAGCTCTTCGTCCCGCACGCCCATGAGGATAATCATCTTCAGCTGTGTTTCCTCACAAGTCAACGAGTTCCCAGGACAAACGTCAACCTCCTCAGCGATGCGTCTGAGTCGTACGTAAAAATCGGCAAACGACTCACCCTCCAGCTGCTTACAACTGAGAAGTTCTCTCCTACGGAGAGCTTCGTTGCGGAGGCCCTTGATATGCGTCTGTAGAGCATCCAAGACGTCCTTCACACACTTGTCTGTGTCGTGGGGAATTTGCAGGGTGTGCTCCAGGATACGTTGCGTCTCTAGGGTGAGACACATCCTCATCTGGATCAGCTGTTTCTCCCTAGGCAACCTTGATAAATCGACCATCATCGAATAATCGTCCCACCTCCGACGCCATTCACGGAATACCTGGAACGAGGCATCAGCTTGGAGTGGCGGTGGACTCTGAGCGAGTGCTTTCTGTGGGGGGGGCAAAGAAGTTGAAGAGGACCCTGCAGGTGCACCTGTGGACGAAGAGGCAGGTGTAGTAGCTGCTTGAAGGTTAACAGGTGCCAACAACTCGATAATGGCACTGAACCTGGCATTTTCTTGTTGACGTCTGTGATTCTCTTCACGCCTTCGTTCATCGTCTTCCTGTCGCCTCCTGATGTCGTCTTGTCGTCGGTTTTCTTCCAAAAACTGAATTAAATGAAGGAAGTCGACACCTGTGGCAGATTGCGGACGTGTGTAGTGGGGGCTAAGGGTGGGTGGGGCCGCTTGATCCACTTCCCGATCCACTTGGAGTCCACTTACTGCACCGACATCCGTCTGAAGTTGGGCTTGTTGGGTATTTGAAGAAAACCCAATAAATTCCTGATCTTCCATATGGCCTGGTTTATTTCTCTCACAATTACTGTAATTAATAAGTGAGCAGAAGAGCAATCGTCTTTAAATGGAAGATATCTGCGAGCATCTGTGTGTGTGTGTGTGCGTTCGTTCATGTGTGTACTCGGGGCAGGCTGGCTAGCGGGCTGGCTGGCTGAGACACTCAGTGCTGGTCGAGACATGAACGGGGGTGGATGTCAAAACTTGAGCTCTCCCATAGGTCTTGAAAAGGCTTCCCTCTTTTGTAAAAAGTGCAGGAACACAGGGAAACACTTTAAAGACACTAAAGGGCACACACAACACTGAAAAAGCACTTCACAACACTGCACTGTAAATCCAGGAATATCGTGTTGAGGTACGCGCCGAGATCCACTCGACGAGAGAAGATGACAAGATGGCGGCTCCGAGAGAGATTCTGTGTCCACTCCAATTCTGAATAATGTGATGTCCCAGCTAAACACTGCACCATGTGTGATACTCAGGTGGTCCTTACACTCAGGGGTAAAGGAAACACACTGATGTCAAGTCCGTAAGATCTATTTTTGGTACAAACACAAAAAGGAGTTAAGACAGGGGTAAACAGCGTCCTGTCTTGGAATCTCTCTGGGTATCTCTATCTGCGCATGCGTGTACAGCGCGCATGTGCCCAAAGCATGAACTAACACTTGGTGACAAACGGGAGTATGATTATAAAACATATAATACAGAGACCTGAATCAATAATGGTAAATAGTACAGCGTTACATATTACAGCCATATTCGTCTCATATATCTACAGGTTCTAGGGCTTAAATTCCTTACCATTTTAGCAAATATCAAGAAGTTTATACTATTCAATAATTTTAAAAGTTTAATATTCAATTTTTTACTCATTTTAACAATTATTGAACATAATTGAAGGTAATGAAACTAGTTTCACGCGTGCCATCCAGCCTCTCAACACACCATACAGGCATCAGTCTTTGTGTCTTTTCAGTGGAGGTAACATCTTGCTTGAGACTCTCTTCAACTAAATGCTTTTTTTCTGTTTTTGCAAGCAAATTATTGGTCATTTTGAAAATTATTTTACATATTGATAATATATAATGCAGTGCAGTGTTGATTTAAAGAAAATAATCTTGAATTGCACCAAGAGAACTAAAATTTTATGGGTGAAATGGCGCCATGGGGTGACTTCTCTTCCACCCCAATGCCTTCTCTTCTCCCTTCTCCTCCACCCCCATTCTAATTTCCACCATCATCATCCAGGAGCCTTCTACATACACACTTCAAAGTAAGTGTACTTTTCTACCTTTTTTGTTGAATTTAGGCAATTTTCGGTGAGCTGGAACCAATTACCCAAAACCCATTGAAACAATGGTTTCGGTTAACGAGTTTTTCGGTTAACGAGCAACCTTCTAGAACGGATTGTGCTCGTTAACCGAGGGACCACTGTACTGTATCGTATACCAGTACAGTAATACAAACCCAAGGAATTTAGCAATATACAATGTAATATTCATTCAAGTTGATGTTGAAAAATATTTTAAACAGAGCCACTAGAGTATACACTAGTGATGTATCGAATGTCAGATTTCTGACATCTGCGGATGTGGATGTGAAAATTTGATATTCGCTAATGTCAATGAGGATTCAGATGTTGTGTCATGACAGAATATTCAGGTATAATACACTAGTACACAAAGAAATGAAAATAGTACAGTATTTGCTTAATCATAAATAAAAATCTTGTAATTTTGTCTTAAATAGTTTACATAAGTACTGTACAGTACAGGTGCGCCTCTACTTACAAACGAGTTACGTTCCTGAGGCTTGTTTGTAAGTCCAATTGTTTGTAAGTCCAACTTTACTCTTGTAGATACCAAACATATTGTAAAAAATTAAAAGATTATGGATATTTAGTACAGCTATACCCTTTTATACAACCTTAAAACCTGGCTCACTCTTTTCCTCTTAGGTAATGTTTGTTCTATCTGGAATTTTCTTCAAAATAATCCAGTTTAATCCACATTAAACACCTGTTCTGGCAGGTAACCCCCCTCAGTGATGATGTTTGTATCTCTGAAAGTTTGTAAGTTGAACGTTCTTAAATAGAGGAGCACCTGTACAATATACACAATGAGTGAAGAATTCTTGTAATCACTGTTCTGCAAAGGAAACATGTGTTGATTTATAAAATAATGTAAAATTTAAAAATGACGAAATACAATTAATAATTAGCAATATGGCATGCACATTGCTTTTAGTATACTGTACAGTATTGACTATAAAGAGTGTTCACACAAGAGAATAATAAGCAACACCAGGATTCTATATGCTTATGCAAGTAACCAATATTTAAAGTCATATGGTAAATACAGTACTGTATACTGAAGATGACCAATCAACTCTTGACATTCAAAAGTCAATCAGGTGGAGAAAATAAACTTGTGCTTCCAGCATCACCAACTTATAGCGTAACAGTATAACATGTGCAAGGAGAGACTATACCGTATAGTACAGGGTACTACAGTCCTTCTAAATTTTAATATGCCTAAATTTGTATGAAAAAAAAAACAAAAAACAAATGCAGAAACATTCGTCCAATATATATTTATGGTTAGCACACTTTTATAAACCATATCATACATATGCAGTGCTTAAATTTACAGTACTTCCACTGTTTTAAAATACATTTCAATATAGTTTCTTAAATGCATCAGAATTTTGGAATCTGAGACCTGAGTATCACAGATACCTTACTCAGGCAACACGAATACTTCTGAAGCAATTCCTTCATTCATCCTATTTAATCACTTTTCATCTCATAGGATTATATAAAGCTTTCCGTACTGCTCCTTACTATTGTAATACTGCACTCACTTGAACTTGCTTTATAGTACAGTAGTAATTATTACAAACATGCAGAATAATATGTGACATAATATGTAATGAAAACCAATATTATTAGATACTGTATAAACCAATCATATAAATAACCCAGAAATAGATGCCACTTATTACCAAGTGTTCAGAGAATTATGTCTGCAACTGTACATATATGAGCCAGAGGAACTAAAGTTATGTTTTACTCCACATTTTTTATCCCTCGAGTACAGTTACTTTACCTTTTTGAGTACGATGACTAACCCATGAGTACAATGACTTCACCTCTTGATTACAGTGACTTCACCCCTTAAGTATGATGACTACCTCACAAGTAAGGTGACTTTACCCCTTGAGTACAATGACTGCTCTGTGAGTAAGGTAACTTTACCTTGAGTATGATGAATACTCCATGAGTACGGTGACTTTACCACTTGGGTATGATGATTTTACCCATCAGGTACAATGACTTCTCCTGGAGCACAGCGAATTTATCCTTTGATTAAGGTAACTTTACCATTAGAATATGAGAACGATGACCACGCCTTGATTTTGATGACCGCCACTTGAGTTTAATGACTTTTCCAAATGAATAAGATGAGTAAGATAACTTTGCACCACGATTACAACGAATTTAAACTTTGAGTACAATGACCTACCCCTTGAGTACAAAGACTTACCCCTAACTCTGATGACTTAACCCTTGAGTATGATGACTTACTCCTTGTGTTTGGAGACTTATCCCTTGAGTATGAGTACAGTGATTTTAATCCTTGAGTACAATGACCTACCCCTTGAGTACAAAGACTTACCCCTAACTCTGATGACTTAACCCTTGAGTATGATGACTTACTCCTTGTGTTTGGAGACTTATCCCTTGAGTATGAGTAGAGTGATTTTAATCCTTGAGTATGATGACTACCCCTTGAGTACCTCTTTAAGTATGATAACGTTTTCCTTTGAGTAAGAGGACTTTACCCCCACTAGGTCATGGTTCTTTAGGTGTAAATTCATCATACTCAGGGGTTTAAGTAATCATACTACAGTGGTCCCTAGGTTAACGAACGCCTCGGTTAACGAAATTTCGGTTAATGAACTGCCTCCCATAAGATTCTTAAATTCGGTTAACGAACAAAAATTCGGTTAACGAATTTCTTACGAACCGACCTCAACATGTTTTCGCTTGCACTGGCCGGTCAACCAGCTTTATTATTAGTCCGCCAATACATTAATCGGTTCTAGGGCTTAAATTCCTTACTATTATAGTAAATATCAAGAAGTTTATACTATTCAATAATTTTAAAAGTTTAATATTCAATTTTTTAGTCATTTTAACAATTATTGAACATAATTGAAGGTAAAGTGACTAGTTTAATGCGCGGCATCCAGCCTCTTAACACAGCAAACAGGCGTTAGTCTCCCTTTGTTTTCACTGGAGGTAACATCTTGCTTGAGACTCTCTTCAACTAAATGCTTTTTTTCTGTGTTTCCAAGCAAATTATTGGTCATTTTGAAATATATTTTACATATTGACAATATATAATGCAGTGTAGTGTTGATTTAAAGAAAATAATCTTGAAATACACCAAGAGAACTAAAATTTTATGGGTGAAATGGTGCCATGGGGTGACTTCTCTTCCACCCCAATGCCTTCTTCTTCTTCCTTCTCCTCCACCCCCCATTCTAATTCCCATCATCATCATCATCATCCAGGAGCCTTCTACATACACACCTCAAAGTAAGTGAACTTTTCTACCATTTTTGTTGAATTTAGGCAATTTTCGGTGAGCTGGAACCAATTACCCAAAAACCCATTGAAACAATGGTTTCGGTTAACGAATTTTTCGGTTAACGAACAACCTGCTGGAACGGATTGTGTTCGTTAACCGAGGGACCACTGTATATATGTAAAGACATCATACTATTGTTTAAATCATCCTACTCAAGGGGCAAAGTCATCATTTCCGGAATTTAAGTCATCATATTCAGGGGTCTAAGTCATAAGGCTCACAGAGTAGTCATCAAACTCAAGGGATAAAATCATAATACTCAAGGGGCACTATCATTAAATTCAGGAGGTATAGTCGTCGTACACTACAGATTGTCTACTCAAGGGGCTAAGTCATCATTCTTAGGAGGTATAAGCCATTTTCTGGGGTCTAAGTCATATGCAGGAATGCAGTCATCATACACGGATGCATTCATCTTACTCAAGGGATGCAGTCATAATCAATGGGTGCAGTCATCGCAACCACGGGGCACAATCATCACTCAATGGGTGCAGTCATCACACTGGAAGGGTACAGCCATCATTCAAGGGTTACAGACATCACTCAAGGGGTACAGTTATCACTCTCAAGGGGTACAGTCATCACTCCAGGCATACAGTCATCATTCTCAAGGGGTACAGTCATCATTCAAGGGGTACAGTCATCATTCAAGGGGTACAGTCATCACGCTCAATGGTCCAGGATAACGTCAATCAAATGGGGTCATATAACTGTAGAAAATATATAAGGACGCCTTAACACAACACTGTCCACTAGTGCTCATACACAACTTAAGACACGTATTTCTCAACAGATGCTAAGGTAACGGTATATTCTGTATTTCTATTTGGCGCATAAGATATACTGTATCTATACATATATATATATATATATATATATATATATATATATATATATATATATATATATATATATATATATATATATATATATATATATATATATATATATGCTGATAACCACAAGGAAAAATAAAACACGAGGTTTTAAATGCCACAGTGACGTTCCAGGTTCTTAGTTGTCAATGTGGCATACAAAAACTCATGCACTGTTAAACAAATGTTAATTAAGAACTCCCCCAACAACACAATTGGTTGCATTTATAAAGTTCCTTGCAAGGAATGTAATATGTTTTATTTAGGCCAGACAGGTTAAACATCTTGTAACTAGACTTAAACAACATAAATATAGTGTTAGGACAGGCCAGGAATCCAATGCTCTGTTTGTTCATTTGAGGGATAACAAGCATTGCATTGACTGGGATAACGCCTCCTCAATATTACCTTGTAATTCAATTGACAGTAGGAACATCATAGAATCTAGTCTCATTAAATATACCGAAGCATTCAACATGAATTTGAGTAATGGCATGTACAAACTGGACAATTTTGTAATTAAGAAGATTTGTAACCAGGTGAGAAGGTTGGGTCACCTTACCCTCTGACCTGACTACCGACCGTTGCGGTGCTTTTTAAAGATTAATAGGGTCATTACCTAATACTTGACCATTGTGGACCTGATCTCACCCTCCTCTGAATATATACACCTTGTTTTGTACTTCTCCTTAGTCTGTACTCACCCCTGAAGATGTGAATTACACGAAAGCGCTTGGGAACTTCATGCCTTTTCCCTCCACACATACACACACACATGTTGTCACCTAACCAGGTTCCACTTTACGCAATTTCTCATATACGCGGTGCCTCGCCAGAACCGAACTTTCACTTTCCGCGGTTCATCTTCCCATATACGCGTGAAGCATAATTTTTTTTTTTTATTTAGCTCATAAAATTCATACAAATTACCCGGCCAGAATATAATTTACATTGCTGGAATTCTTACAATTTGATGATCATTTTGAATATAAACATCATAGATTTTGCATTAGACATACAAATTTTAGATGTAATGTTTACTCTAAGTTAATATGTTATCTTTTGTGCGAAATATATGACATTTATATTAAAAATATTCCTAGTCTTACAAGGAATCCAGCAATGTCAATTATATTATCCTAACTTTAGTCTGAGGTATTATTTATTACTAAAATGGTAAATATTCTGGTTTTCCCACACATTTATCTGGTAGGGAGGGACCGACCGACCATCTGGCACGGTGTGAAGAATATATTTTTTTTTATTAACTGAAGATATTTGTTTTAGCTCATAAAATTCATACAAATTACCTGGCCAGAATATAATTTACATTGCTGGCATTCTTACAATTTGATGATCATTCTGAATATAAACATCATAGATTTTGCATTAGACATACAAATTTTAGATGTAATGTTTACTCTGAGTAAATATGTTATCGTTTGTGCAAAATATATGACATTTATATTCAAAATGTTCCTGGTCTTACAAGGAATCCAGCAATGTCAATTATATTATCCTAACTTTAGTCTGAGGTATTATTTGTTACTAAAAGTTAAAATTAGTTTTTTCACCCAACATTTCTCTGGTAGGGAGGGAAGGTGGGGGGTGGGGGGGAGGGTTGGGACCGACCGACCATCTAGCGCGGTTGGAAGAGGGGGGGAGGCAAGTTGGGGTACTTTGTTTGACAGATAGCGTCGTGAAGAATATTTTTTTTTTTATTAACTGAAGATATTTGTTTTAGCTCATAAAATTCATACAAATTATTGGACCAGAATTATAATTTACATTGCTGGAATTCTTACAATATGATGATCATTTTGAATATAAACATCATGGATTTTGCATTAGACATACAAATTTTAGATCTAATGTAATAATTTGGTTTACACAAAACAAGTATTATATCTTTTGTGCAAAATATATGAAGTTTACATTGAAAATATTCCCTGACCTGCAAGGAATCCAGAAATGTCAATTATATTATCCTAACTTTAGTCTGAGGTATTGTTTATTACTAAACGTTAAAATCTAGTGTTTCACCCAATCATTTGTCAGAGAGGTAGGGGCCAGTGAGCTGGGAAGAGGGGGGGGGGGATTTCAGTCTATTATTTGAATGGACATTAACCTGGCGACTGTATTTCTCTTAAATATTAATTGTGTGAGCATACCATCATAAAATTTAGATGTTATTTTTATTACAACATAGGTGGTATTGTGTTGGAAAAAGTGGAGTTTGGGGGTCGGGCCAGTCTCTATTGGAATTAATCCCATATGTTCTGTTGTTCCATTTACGCGGATTTCACTTAACGAGGTATCCTGTGGGTTCAATTGACCGCGTAAATCGGGGTACTACTGTGTAAATATATGTATATAGTTCGACACCAAGAGCAATAACAATTTTTTTCATAAAATATATTTCTATATAATGGATGATATATAAATTCAATATAGCTATGCAGTATATTTGTATAACTAATAAAAGATATATTTCACGTGTGGCGAGCGGACAGCACACCAGTGACGTCAATGGTAGGATATATATTTTTTGCGCGAGTGAGAATGCAAAACACTGTGTTGTATTATTATAAAAGGGCACCAATGAAACTGTTACCTACTCCTTCTATACCACTTTGGTGTGTGTGTGTGTGTGTAATGTTATAAACGGTTGGTAAATTTATCGTTTGTATATATAATTGCATACACTCGTCTGGTTACCCCACATGCATGTCTCCTTAACTTTAGGCGAGGGCTTTTCAGTTCTTTATGCACATGAGAGAGAGAGAGAGAGCACCGAATTTTGTGGACATCCTCACTACTACTGTCAACAACATCCAAGGTAAACCAATGATTACATAAGAACATAAGAAAATAAGGAGTCTGCAATAGGACGGTTGGCCTGTGCATGGCAGCTCCTGTCGAGAGTTACTACCACTCTCTATCATCCATGAATCTATCCAGCCTCCCTTTGAAACTTTCCAGAGTTCCAGCACTTACTACAAGGTTGCTAAGCTTGTTCCACTCGTCCACCACCCTATTTGTAAACCAGTTTCTTCCTATCTCCCTCCTAAACCTAAACTTATCCAACTTGAATCCGTTGTTCCGAGTCCCATCCTGCTCGGATATTATAAGAACTTTATCTATATCACCTTTATTGATTCCTTTCACCCACTTGAATACTTCTATCATATCTCCCCGCACTCTTCGTCTTTCTAGGGAATGCAAGTTTAGTTTCTTTAACCTATCCTGATATGGAAGGTTTCTAAGTCCCGGAATCATTTTCGTCATTCTTCGCTGCACCGACTCTAGTGAATTGATATCCATTCTATAATAAGGGCACCAGAACTGAACCGCATAATCGAGGTGCGGCCTGACTAGTGCAAGATATAGTTGCAATAAGACCTCGGCACTCTTATTACTTACACTTCTAGATATAAAACCCAATACTCTGTTTGCCTTATTTCGAACATTAACGCACTGTTTTCTAGGCCGTAGGTCCGGGCTGCAGTACAATCCCACACTGAGTCGATCGTGACCAGTAGCAAGCAAGTCAAGCCAAAACCCAAATGTAGTTTTCGTGAAAAAAAAAAATTGTCAGGAAGAAACCAACACAATTTCACTGAATGCCAACACTTCTCAGGGTGGTAAGATGGCACACCCTAAACCCCCAGTGAAAAAAAAAAGGCAACCGAACACCCAGAAAAAGCAACATATTTTTTTTAACATCTGTTGTAATGACGACACATTGGTGATACTTGTTGATCAGGGCTAGAGTGTTATTGTAGTGGATACCTACCTTACAAACGCTGTTTGTCGCTGAGTAGCCGACCCCGCAAATTCCCCAGTGTATGCCTCGTGGTTTGGGTCAACCAGCGCCGCCTTACATGACGGAGGTCAACTATTAAGCCACGCCTACCTCCGCTATATAAGACCTGACCTCGTGGTGACCTACCTCTCTCTTTCTACCTACACCAACCAGCAAGCAACACCTCCTCCTCCTCCTGTCTGGAGGCCCTCACTCCCGCCAGCGAGCATGGCGACCCAAAAGCTGGTCCTCCTCTGAGCATCCTCACCAACCAGCTCTCTCTACATCACGCTTGTAACCACGCTGCCACTTCCCAGCACCAAGCTGCATTGTACATCCAATACAACATGTATACAGAGAGCACATTGTGAGTTTCCTTTCTCCATCCCATCCTGAGTGTGAACCCAAACATAACATACCCAACAAATGGTGTCCCCCGGAGATTCGCACTCACACAGGATGGAGGAGAAACTGATCACTCTCCCAGTCTTCAAGCAACATGGAAGACTGGCTTACCCAAAAAAGAGGCAGCTCTCATCGACTCTACAGCTACTGTCTCTACACCGCAGTTTAGACACCCACCCTAGAGCAGCTCTGCTACTCTAAGCAGACAGCCGCTCCTCTTCCTGCCCCAAGCACCACGTCCTACCGACCCCAACACACCCCCCTCCTGCCTCAGACGCCGCCCCGGCCCAGCAGTACCCCCTGCCGCTGCTCCTGACGCGGCCCCTGCTTCTGACGCGGACCCACACACCCCTCTTTTCTCCCTCAGGTACCCCCTGCCACTGTCCTGCACCCTGCTGCTGTCACGGACTCTCCTCTGCTCCTGCTGATGCAGCCCTGATCCTGACCCAGGCCCACACACCCCAGCAGGCGCATCTGACGACTCTGTACCTGCCGTGAGGAAAGCACAACATTCATTGCCTCCACACACCCTTCTTCTCCCTCTCTACTCCCACAGATATTGTGTGTCTAGACAGTTGTCTCCTCTAGCGGCCGGCTCATCCACGCCCTCGCCATTCTGCCTCACATGTGCCATGCAGCCCTGCAGACAACAAGTCTCCTACACTGCCTGGAGGGAAGGGGGGAGTACTGTAGTGGATACCTCCCCTACAAACGCTGTTTGTCGCTGAGTAGCCGACCCTGCGAATTCCCCAGTGTATGCCTCGTGGTCTAGGTCAACCAGCACCGCCTTACATGACGGAGGTCAACTATTAAGCCACGCCTACCTCCGCTATATAAGACCTGACCTCGTGGTGACCACTCTCTTTTCTACCTACACCAACCAGCAAGCAACACCTCCTCCTCCGCCTGCCTGGCGGCTCCCGCTCCTGCTGGCGAGCATGGCGACCCACAAGCTTGTCCTCCTCTGAGCACCCTCACCAACCAGCTCTCTCTACTCAACGCTTGTAACCATGCTGCCTTCCCAGCACCAAGCTGCATTGTACATCCAATACAACATGTATACAGAGAGCACATTGTGAGTTTCCTTTCTCCATCCCATCCTGAGTGTGAACCCAAACATCACGTACCCCACAAATGGTGACCCCCGGAGATTCGCACTCACACAGGGTGGAGGAGAAACCGATCACTCTCCCAGTCTTCAAGCAACATGGAAGACTGGCTTATCCACACAGAAGCAGCTCTCATCGGCTCTACAGCTACTGTCTGTACACAACACGTTAGACACCCTAGAGCAGCTCTGCTACTCTAAGCAGACAGCCGCTCCTCTTCCTGCCCCAAGCACCACGTCCTATCGACCCCAACTCACCCGTCCTGCCTCAGACGCCGCCCCCGGCCCAGCACTACCCCCCGCCGCTCCTCCTGATGCAGCCCCTGCTCCCGACGCGGCCCATGCACCTGAGTGCGGACCCACACACCTCTCTTTTCTCCCTCAGGTACTCCCTGCTGCTGTCGTGGACCCTGCTGCTGTCATGCACCCTGCTGCTGTCACGGACTCTCCTCCTCTCCTGCTGACGCAGCCCCTGCTCCTGACCCAGGCCCACACACCCCAGCAGGCGCATCTGATGACTCTGTACCTGCCGTGTGGGAAGCACAACATTCATCGCCTCCACACACCCTTTTTCTCCCTCTCTACTCCCACAGATATTGTGTATCTAGACAGTTGTCTCCTCTAGTGGCCGGCTCATCCACGCCCTCGCCGTTATGGCTCACATGTGGCATGCACCGCCCGTTCTGCTTCACATGTGCCATGCAACCCTGCAGACAACAAGTCTCCTACACCGCCTGGAGGGAGGGGGAGTACTGTAGTGGATACATCCCCTACAAACGCTGTTTGTCGCTGAGTAGCCGACCCTGCGAATTCCCCAGTGTATGCCTCGTGGTCTAGGTCAACCAGCGCCGCCTTACATGACGGAGGTCAACTATTAAGCCACGCCTACCTCCGCTATATAAGACCTGACCTCGTGGTGACCTATCTCACTTTCGACCCACACCAACCAACAAGCAACACCTCCTCCTCCTCCGCCTGCCTGGCGGTCCTCGCTCCCGCCGGCGAGCATGGCGACCCGCAAGCTTGTCCTCCTCTGAGCACCCTCACCAACCAGCTCTCTCTACTCAACGCTTGTAACCATGCTGCCTTCCCAGCACCAAGCTGCATTGTACATCCAATACAACATGTATACAGAGAGCACATTGTGAGTTTCCTTTCTCCATCCCATCCTGAGCGAGAACCCAAATATCCCGTACCCCACAAATGGTGACCCCAGAGTGACCACTCACACAGGATGGAGGAGAAACTGATCACTCTCCCAGTCTTCAAGCAACATGGAAGACTGGCTTATCCACACAGAGGCAGCTCTCATCGGCTCTACAGCTACTGTCTCTAAACCGCAGGTTAGATACCCTAGAGCAGCACTGCTTCTCTAAGCAGACACCAGCTCCTCTTCCTGCCCCAAGCACCACGTCCTACCTACCCCAACACACCCGTCCTGCCTCAGACGCCGCCCCGGCCCAGCAGTACCCCCTGCCGCTTCTCCTGACGCGGCTCCTGCTCCTGAGTGCGGACCCACACACCCCTCTTTTCTCCCTCAGGTACTCCCTGCTAATGTCCTGCACCCTGCTGCTGTCGTGGACCCAGCTGCTGTCACGAGCCCACATCCGCTTCTGCTGACGCAGCCCCTGCTCCTGACCCAGGCCCACACACCCCAGCAGGAGCATCTGACGACTCTGTACCTGCCGTGAGGGAAGCACAACATGCATCGCCTCCACACACCCTTTTTCTCCCTCTCTACTCCCACAGATATTGTGTATCTAGACAGTTGCCTCTAGCGACCGGCTCATCCACGCCATCGCTGTTGTCTCACATGAGGCATGCACCGCCCGTTCTGCCTCACATGTGCCATGCAACCCTGCAGACAACAAGTGTGCTACACCGCCTGGAGGGAAGGAGGGAGTATTGTAGTGGATTTCTCCCCTACAAACGCTGTTTGCCGCTGAGTAGCCGACCCCGTGAAATCCACAGTGTGTGCCTCGTGGTCTGGGTCAACCAGCGCCGCCATACATCACGGAGGTCAACTACTAAGCCACGCCTACCCCCCGCTATTTAAGACCTGACCTCGTGGTGATCACTCTTTTTCTACCTACACCAACCAGCCAGCAACACCTCCTCCTCCTCCTCTGCCTGCCTGGCGGTCCTCGCTCCCGCCGGCGAGCATGGCGACCCACAAGCTGTCCTCCTCTGAGCATCCTCACCAACCAGCTCTCTCTACATCACGCTTGTAACCATGCTGCCACTTCCCAGCACCAAGCTGCATTGTACATCCAATACAACATGTATACAGAGAATACATTGTGAGTTTCCTTTCTCCATCCCATCCTGAGTGTGAACCCAAACATCACATACCCCACATTATTACTGTAAGAAAACAGGACAAATGCAAGACGACTGCCCGACTCGCCTTACTGATGAAAAGCACTGATAAATGAGTAGGTAAACCAGACAGCAGCTCTTCTCTGCATCACCCACAAGCAGGCCCTAAGACCAGCACAGACCTTCCTAAGTTCCTAGTACCAGACTGACTCTGGGTTCAGAGTATCCACAGCTCCAGTTCACCAGCAGTACCACTATGCGGGGTGTTACGGACTACTTATGGTACAGTTTCACTTATCTATGCTAATTTTCGAGGCCTCAGGATCAACGTCGGAATTCTTACTAGCATGACCATTACGAAGAGAGCAGGCCTATGGAAACGCAGGCAGGAGTAGGAACAAAGGGAGGTACTGTATAGCAGGGTGCTTGTCAAGACACTTTTTTGTCTAAAATGTAATCCATACTATATAAACAATTTGAGAGAGAGAGAGAGAGAGAGAGAGAGAGAGAGAGAGAGAGAGAGAGAGAAGAGAGGCCACTGCTATGTTCATTAAGGGTTGTGATTATGACTCGTTGTCACTTCTCGGAAACTCAGTGCAGTCATACAAGGCTTGGCGTTTGTTGCTGGCCTGACTGCTGTGCACCCCTCTACTAACTCACTGAATCTGCCGTCACCACCGCCGCCGTCACGACCACAGACACAACACTCACAACCATAACCCGGAACAACAACAACAACAATGACGAGTATCACCATGTCAACCACCTTTAGTACTATCACCAATCACCACCTTCCCCTTAAACTACACAGGTATGACATTACCACGATCCTGTCATCACTACCACCATTAACAATAGCACAACTACCACCAGTATCACCAACACTATCACAAGCATCATCACTATCCACCACTACCACTATCACCAGCACAATGACCAGAACCATCACCCATCATTTTCCAGCAGAACCTCCAGCACCATCACTATCTACACCACCACTCCACCAACACCACTACCATCATTAGTTACCAACACCACCATCACTATCACCACTACCACAGATCGGGTGAGCAGGAGGACAGGTGGGAGTGAGGGAGGGCAGATGGGAGTGAGGACAGGTGGGAGTGAGGGGAGAGCAGGTGGGGTGAGGGGAGGCAGGTGGGAGTGAGGAGGACAGGTGGGAGTGAGGGGGAGGGCAGGTGGGAGTGAGGAGGACAGGTGGGAGGTGAGGGGAGGGCAGGTGGGGAGGGAGGAGGACAGGTGGGGTGGGGAGGCAGGTGGAGAGGGGAGGACAGGTGGGGGTGAGGAGGGCAGGTGGGAGTGAGGGAGGACAGGTGGGAGTGAGGGGAGGACAGGTGGGAGTGGGGAGGAGTGGGAGATGAGGAGGACAGGTCAGGAGGAGGGCAGGTGGGGTGAGGGAGGGACAGGTGAGGTGTGAGGGGAGGGCAGGTGGGAGTGAGGGAGGGCAGGTGGGAGTGAGGGGAGGGACAGGTGGGAGTGAGGGGAGGGCAGGTGGGGGTGAGGAGGGCAGGTGGGGTGAGGGAGGGCAGGTGGGAGTGAGGGGGAGGGCAGGTGGGGTGAGGGAGGACAGGTGGGAGTGAGGGAGGACAGGTGGGGAGTGAGAGGCAGGTGGGAGTGAGGGGAGGCAGGTGGATGAGGAGGACAGGTCAGGAGTGAGGGAGGCAGGTGGGAGTGAGGGAGGACAGGTGGGGAGTGAGGGAGGGCAGGTGGGAGTGAGGGAGGGCGAGGTGGGGGAGTGAGGGGGAGGGGCAGGTGGGGTGAGGGAGGACAGGTGGGAGTGAGGGGGAGGACAGGTGGGAGTGAGGGGGAGGACAGGTGGGAGTGAGGGGAGGACAGGTGGGAGTGAGGGAGGGCAGGTGGGAGTGAGGGAGGGGCAGGTGGGAGTGAGGAGGGCAGGTGGGGGGGTGAGGAGGGCAGGTCAGGGGAGGGGAGGGCAGGTGGGAGTGAGGGAGGCAGGTGGGAGTGAGGGAGGCAAGGTGGGGGTGAGGGAGGTGAAGAGGGTGAGGGGAGGGCAGGTGGGAGTAGGGGAGGACAGGTGGGAGTGAGGGAGGACAGGTGGGGTGAGGGGAGGGACAGGTGGGAGTGAGGGAGGACAGGTGGGAGTGAGGGAGGCAGGTGGGAGTGGGGGAGACAGGTGGGAGTGAGGGGAGGACAGGTGGGGAGGAGGGAGGACAGGTGGGAGTGAGGGAGGAGGGAGGACAGGTGGGGAGGGGGAGGACAGGGTGGGAGAGGAGGACATAGGGAGGAGGGAGGACTGGAGGAGGGGAGGGGAGGAGGGGAGGGTAGGAGGGGAGGTGGAGGGAGGACAGGGGAGGAGGGAGGAGGTGGGAGTGGAGGGGAGGGCAGGTGGGAGGAGGGGAGGGCAGGTGGGAGTGAGGGGAGGACAGTAGGGAGGAGGGGAGGACAGGGAGTGGAGGGGAGGAGGGAGGGGGGAGGAGGGGGAGGAGGGAGGGCAGGTGGGAGTGAGGAGGACAGGTGGGAGTGGGGAGACAGGTGGAGTGAGGAGGCGGTGGGAGGAGGAGAGGAGACAGGTGGGGAGTGAGGGAGGGCAGGTGGGGGGGAGGGGAGGGGAGTGAAGGAGGACAGGTGGAG
>NW_024750651.1:0-15000 GCF_018991925.1 Homarus americanus
AATTTTGGAGACTGTTCAATAAATCCTGAAGGGCGGTATAGTCAGGAGCAGAATTGTTGACACATCCCAATGGTGGAGTCGTCAACATATTTCCAGCGAGCAGGGGTTTCTTTTAGGGCATCATTGATAAGCATAAGGAAGCATAGTGGTCCCATCTTGGTGCCTTGGGGGATGCCACCGGTGAGTGACTGAAAAGTGGAAACAACCCCTCGGAAGCGTATGGCTTGGCGTCTGTTACTAAGGAAGCCTGTAATCCATGATATAAGACTTCTCCGAAACCCGAGGCCGATAGCTTTGTTGATTAAATTGTAGTCGACTAGGTCAAATGCCTTGGTGAAGTCAATGAAGGCAACAGCCACAGCCGTCTTTCGTTTCTCCAGATGGCGGTATACTGTATGTAGTCGAGAAAGCTGACAAGACAGTGAGTGGTGGAGGAAGTTTTCATATTGCCAAATTGCTGAGGATCTATGGCGCCTGCAATATCAGCATGAGCCCAGTCAAACAGGAAACTTTCACTGATTAAGCTGGGTATTGGGGTGATTGCAATGGGTCGTAGCTCATACAGTATAAGGACTGTGAGCTGGTTGACTTGGGCACTGGTGACACATATGAGGTCTTCCAGTCAGCTGGGCATCTGGCTTGGCTGAGGGAAGCATTGATGATGGAGCATTGATTGATCAGTTGCGTCAACATTAGTGAGATGGCTAAGGAAGGGGAGGGGGGTGTGTCTTATTGTTTAGTCCACAGAGTTCTTTAAGCTTACCATACCACTGACTGTTGTTGGTCTGCTTCAGGTGTTGCAATTTGGTTGGGTAGTGGGACTTCTTTGCGGTGCATATTTCGCAGATGACTTGGTTGCTAAGGGACGTATAGCGGTTGTGGTCATTGAGATAAAAGTCTCTGTCTCTCTGTTGCATAAGTCTTTTGATCTGAGTTGTGATCCAGGGCAAGTCAGCTGGGTGTGATCTGACGGACATCTCGGGGGAGAAGTGGTGGTGAGCTTCCGTGGTGGTGTTGGTATAATTTATCCATTTGGTGTCCACGTCATCCATGTTAAGTACTTCAGTCCAGGGATGGTGAACTATCCACTGCCCAAAGAGACACACTGCAGAGTCAGTAATCGGCCTGTAGGTCTTGATGTAGGGTCTCTGTACTTGAGTGGGAGTGGCAGCTGGGGACTAGAGCACTGATAGGTGTGTGCTACACCTGATAGGAGGCATTGGTTGAGGTGGATGGTACTGGTCCGCTAAGTCGGTTAAGATAAGTTCAAGGGTATTTTGACTGTGTGTGGGAAAGTTCACAACTTGTGATAGTGACAGCTGGTCCAGGATATCAGTTGTTGAGATTTTTGCCACAGTGTTTGCAGGGGTGTCTTCTATGGCAGCTCATTCCTCAGAGCTTATGAGGGTGTGTAGAGTAGAGGAGTCACGGGCCCTGGATTTTGGAGTGGGACAAAACAAGACACACAACATCATGTTCTCAAGGAAAGAGATGAGAACTGCCCTCTCACTCACTTGAGATACATCACCAGGGCCTGATTTTTTTTTTTTTTCTGAAATTAATACCGGGCAAAGTCAAATGACCCTATAGCAGACCTGGGGCAAAAAAAAAAAAAAAGGAAAGAAATTGTAAATATAGAAAAAAAAAAGGTTATACTGTACTGTATTAATCTACACCACGAAGATGCCGGAAAACCAGCTTTTTAAAGTGACAGAGATTGTAAGAGCATGGAAACACAGAAGAAGGCAGAGCATTCCACAGTTTGACTGTGTGAGGAAAGAAGGAGGTACTATAACGGTAGGGTGTGTCATAAGGAGGCGAATGTTTTTTTTTTGAGTTTGAAAAATCGGCCCATGGTATTAATGATGTAGTTCTATGTGCAGAATCATGTGATATCTTCAGATTTGAAAAGTTTTCATTTTTTGCTAGGTAAATTTTAACTTGAAATCTTATGAAAATTCAGTATTCCCACCCTTTTACCAACACCACTAAATAGCTTATTTAAAGTAAAGTAAATGTATCAGGTTAATTTATTAGGATGAAAATGATCCAGAATAGTGAAGCGAATGATCTTGACACATTTATTAAATTTAATATTCCTTTAGAAAAAAAATCATCAAATACAAAAACCGGTTTTTCTACTACGACCCGGTGTTGCTGCACACCATAGAGAACATGTCTTTCTTGCTTCTGTTTCTACTCATCGCCTCCCTGCTGACCACCTGAGCTCGGATGTAGCCTTCCCTCCTCTCCTGGCTGTACTGCGTGAGCTGCTGGCCTCGCTCACTTGCTGTACCTAGCGCCCTATACTCTGGGTGTCACGAGGGCCAGGCAAGGGACATGCATGGGGTTGTCCAAGAAAGCTCTGACTTGAACATTGGTGAGGCTGCAGGTAAGAGGGGCTCACTGCCGCCTGGATGTTATCCAGATCTGAGATCAGTGAGATGTGGCACCTAGATTGACTTCGTCCTCATCCTTACTGCAGGGCATTGTCTGCAGAACTGCCTCAGGATGAGCATACCAGGAAGATCTCCTCACAGTCTGCTCCACAATCTGAACAACCTTCCTTGGCTGACTCCTCAGGAGCTCAAGCTGGAAGAGAACATGCCTCGGACCTTCGGAGAACGATGACTTGACCTTGGTGTTGAACCAATTTGGCAAGTAGACACTCACGATGAATTGGACAATAAGTCTCAGATTGTGAAGCTGGTTCCCTTTCAGTTTATGATGAGCGACCCAAATTCTGCAGAACCTGAGAGCCGTTGTGAGCCACCTAGAATGTGAGACTGGACCTATCTGCAGGTAAGCAAGTCTATCAGGCATGACCCCAGTTTTGATGGCACTGCAAATCATGTAACCATAGGACTGGTCAGTACTCAGGTCGTCAGTGACAGTATGTGCAAGCTCAACGAGTGGAGGGCCAACTGTGATTTTTTCAAAGCTCGGATTTATTTCTAACTCAGTGGCAGAGTCCAGCATCTTGCCAAGAGGACCAGACCATCTGTTGTTTGAAAGAGTCTTGCCATCCAGCTCCTGGATCGGATGTCTGAGTGGCAACTCGTTGGTGTGGAGGTCACAAACAATCCAGACCAGCTTCCTCCCAATCTTCTGCTCTATCCACTGTATGACCCCCCCTTGCCACCCTGTGTTCGTGTTGGTGCTGTCCTCTCCAATGGCCTGCAGGGTCTGGTCTACGTTCCTCTCTCTGAGCCAGTTCACAATGTTATCTGCCACAATCTCAGCTGGTTTCCTGATGTCATCTTTCTCTGGAGTGAAATGCCACAAATACTTCCCTCCTGGTTCACTGCAGCAGGAGTAGTGTTCCTCCTTCACCATGGCAGGGAACAACTTGTCAGAAACTCCAACTTTCATGAACACTTTATGTCATCCCTTCTCGCATCAAAGAACAAAACACCTGATTCCATTTTCATCTCTATCAAACTCCCTCTTCAGGTTACCGACAAGTTTCTCCTCTGAGCTCTCCTTACTTTAGTTAAGGATCATCACCAGGTGAACATCATCAGGTGTTATCAAAACCACTGTCAACCCAGGCAGCTGTTGCTATCTCTGCAGTTTCTCTGAGACCAGTGTGGTGTCGATGCTGGGCTGAGCGAAAGCCGGAGTACATTCTTCCTAGTTTTCGAATCTTATGCCTGGAAGGTTTGGGATCATTATTTTTCGGGTTAGGGAGAAAGTCACCATTCTCCTGGTCAGCACTTGGATCAGCCATGGGGAAGTCATTAAACTCTGAATCAGCTTGACTTCAATCATCGGCCTTTTTTACCTCACCATGGGCCTTCTCAAGTCTCTTTTCCACGGCAACTCTTCTCCTCTTCTGTCTCTCTGTGGCAGCCTCCTGTCTCTTGGACTCCGGAATATCTTGGCTAGAAATCATGAGAGCCCCTATACTGCCAGTCTTCTCTCTCTGTGCTTTGACAAATGCCAGTTCGATCACAGGAATCTTCAGTTCACGCTTGCAAATACAGGAGATGTGGGCCTCGGATTTACAGTCACGATCGCATCCAAACTCAAGACAGAGAACAATTGGGCACTTGCAAGTAATTATGTCAAATAATTGGTCCAGTTGCTTGGCAAAACTGTCCTTAACTGCAAGTTTTCCTCTCCCAAGAGAGATATCTCTTGCCTTTTCCCAACTGGCTAGCAGTCTTCAACACCTTCTGACTGTTATGACTGGAGGCTTGAACCTCGAGCGTTAGCCAGAGTGTACTTCAGCCAAGACAGCTTTTACATCAATGTTCTTTGTTTGTGTAAGTTCTGGTTCTCACTGATTTGCCTGACTTAAAACACCGTACTCAAAGACTTCAATGGGTAATCTGACTACAGGAGCTCTCTCCCAGACCCAAGATAGTGACTGAGATGGCTGCTGATTTGGTCTCGTCCTGACACAAGCAGCTATCGCAAATATTATCAACTTATAAATGCATCAGAATCTGAAACAGAAAAAAAATATTGTTAGTTGGGTTGTTAAAGAATGAAGTCAGAAAGCAATGTTCACTATTTAATTGTAATGCACTAATGCAGCTGTACGTTAGATTTTCGATAAATTTCACGCTAAAATTTACCTAGCAAAAGTTTGCAAAATATTGAAACTGAAATTATTTTCTGTTTATATACACTAAAATCTACCAAAAAAGTGATGGGCCATTAGTTTTAGCTGATCTTCCCTCCTATGACACACCCTACTGCCCAGTATGGGCCAAAGGGCCAGCTGCAGTTTCCTCCATTCTTATGTTCTTATGCTACGGCGGTTCATCCAGTTAATTATCAGAAACAGCTGCCCGCTCGCCGGTTGGTTAGTATCCGCCCGTTAGATAGTCATCCACCAGGTTAGACAGTCATCTGCCAATTAGGTAGTTATCCGACAACTAGGTAGTTATCCGACAAATAGGATAACTAAGCTTTATTAACCACTGCTAAATTCTTCTCCACCCTATCTAAACAATGTCTGAGATCTAATGAAGACTTACTTATGCACGGTCGAAAGAGTGTGCCGAGGACGCATGCCACGTGGTCGCTTCTCGGCGGAGCACGGACTGGCACGTCGGTATACAGTAGGTAGCCGCCAACAGAGTGACCTCTCGTGGGTGACCAGCTCTCACCGAAGGCACGCCGCCAGTTGGGACTACTTAATTCAAAATTAGCACTAATTTTAATACTTGTTAACATTATTTAATTCCGGACCGAGCTTTCGCATAGCTTTTGGGGAAATAAGCCATTTTCTCATGGGACATGACGTCATCCCTCCGCGTATTTTATTAGTTTTTCCAAAGGACACACGTAACATATTTTAAACTGGAAAACTAACCAAAATAACTGCTAATTTTATAGCTGTCCTTTCCTTCATATATCGTGTACACGTTAATTTGATAAGGTACTTTTAATTTCTATAGGCCTAATTGGCTAAGCAGTAGTTCAAGATGCCTCCACTCGAGCGCATGAGGGCGTTGCTTGAAGGCTTTGTTTTAACTCGGCAAGCGGTGTGAGTGCATTTCAGCCTGGTCTACCTATGTTTCCCTTTTCGTCTCACCAGTAATTTTCATTCTAACATCTCTAAACATCACAATAAAATTTCTGAATTTATACATAAAGACGAAAGCTAAGGTGTTCCATTGTTTCCCTTTTCCCTGTGTAATTTTATCTATATATATATATATATATATATATATATATATATATATATATATATATATATATATTGCGTGTTTTATGACAAATGAAAATGTAGGTTGTGAAAAAAAACTAAGGAGACAGCAGGACCTGTTTATTAGTCTTACGTTTCGACCGCACAGGGTCTTTTTCCGAAAGTAAATACAAGTAGTAGTAGTAGAGATGTAGAAAAGAGAACCGTTGGCTCTGAAGATGCAAGAAGACAGATGGTGTTGTGTTGTAATACTTATTAGCACTCCCACAGGTCAACTTAGGCAAGGGGAGGAAAGCTAAGCTAAGCTAAGTTTATTTTATGGGATTGTTTGGGTCCCCTCCAGGTCCTTGTGTATCTGAAAAGATATCCCCATCTTTTTCATTTCCTAATTTTTAGTTTACGAGAGTTTGTAGGATTTTGGTAATTGGTTTGTGTGTCTTAGATTTCATTGTGTGTTTATTGGTTCTGGTTCTGAAACATCGTTTATTATGCTCTTTGGCCACCAGCTGTGTTGTGGTAATGAGTTTATGCGTTAGTTTTTGTAATATGGGGTCCTCTAATACTTGGAGTTTTTCCCATATTGCTATTACTTGATTGTGCGTTCTGATGTTGATTGTGGTTATGTTAAGTTCTATATGTAAGTCGCTACTCTTCGGAGGGCTATGTTTTAGACTTCCTGCATTTTAAGTTTATTTATTTTTATATAATGTTAAGTGTACTGGTATTTGTTTGATTTACGGAATCTTCTGAGTTTTGTTAGTTCGGTTTGGGCTATTGCGATCCTTTCTTTGATAATATGTGGGAGTATGCCATTTCTTATGATTTTAGGGGCAAGGACTAATCCATTATCTGCATATGGCATATTTTGGTTTTTGACAGTGAAGGGATATGGTTTTGTTTTGTTATATGTTTGCTTTAATTTTCCATTTTCTTTCGTAATTATTTATGGTTTTGATTCTCTGTTTGGTCTGATTGCCATCATTTGTTTCGATTTCCCCTGTTATTGGATATTTTGAGTTACATCGTCTGCATATGCAATGTACTCTACTCAGAGTTCCTTGGTTTTAGCATATTTGCTGTCCTATGTAGTTGTGGATGATGAATTTGGCTGTAGTCCGGTAAGTTGAAAAGGAGAGTCGTGTGTTGGGAGGCATGTTGAGTTGGGTAATCTTACAGTATATTTGAGTCCTTCATGCCATACCTTACCGAAGGCTATGCTCACATGGCCTTAGTACTATGTTGCACTGGTTTCTGTTGCTGGTTGCATTTGCGATGGATTCGTATTTTTAGGCTATTGCAGTGTTGGTGTGTCTGGTTATATTTATTTTCATACTTTAGGTAGTTTCTTAGTCTATGGTAGATTATTTCTTCGAATATTTTGCTGGGTATTTCCAGAAGTGATATGGGTCTATAGTTTTCTGCCTGTTGGGTTCTTTTCTTGTTTTGGAATGAGTCTTATTTTCGCTATTTTAAATGTTAATGGGAAGAATCCGGCTGCTATTGAAGCATTGCAGATATCTGCAAGCTGTTTGATCATTGGTGGAGGTATGTTTTGCAGTAAGGTTTTGTTTATTTAACGTATTCCGGGTGATTTATTCTTGAAGTTGGCAATTGTCTCTTTGATGTCGTGTGTGGTTATTGGAGCAATTAGTGGGTTGTTGTTGTCTAACATGTTGCGCTTGATTGTCCTGTAGGGCTGCTATTTGGCTGTGTTTTGGTTCAGGTGTGTTCTCTCCATCTGTTCTGTTTGTCTGCAGAAGTTTTTATTTTCCTCATCTGTGATTTTGTATAAGCCGCTCCAAAATATTCTAAATATTATTTCTTTAAGTTGGGGCTCTATGATATTTTTTCCGTTTTTTGTCTCTAAGGTGGTTATTTTCTACTGAGTTACTTCCCATGAGGTTTTAAACTTTCGTCCAGAAGCCTTTTGGGTTTTTGCAGTCTGCTTGTGTGTTGGTGATTAGTTGATTCCATTTTTCAAGTGTTTTCTTTTGCACATTTCGTTTAGTTCCTCTTTGAGGTTAATATATAGTATTGTGGTGTACTGGCCCCAGCCGTGTGTTTTTATATACTCGGAGAGGTTGGCGAATCTAGTTTGGATAGTCTTTTCTTCATGCGTTATGTGCAATATGTTGTTTTGGAGATGTCCTTTATCATGGCTGTTGTGATTTTTGTGAATCAGGTTTCTAAGTCCATATCGATCTCGGTCGTGTTTTTCTTGTGGAATTGTATTGTGTCGTCTGTGTTAAGGGCTGTTTTAAAATTTCCCAGTTTTCTTTATTGACTGAGTATCTTGGTATCGAGGGAATATGTATTGGCAATGTGGAGAGCGTTACTATTATAGGTAAGTGGTCACTGGTGCTGGTGGGTCCAGCTTTTATGTGTGTGTAAATGGTGGTGTCTGTTGATCAGAACTATGTCGGGTTTCCCCGAGTTTCCCACCATTATAAGTGTTTGGAAGTCTAGGTCGAGGTGTGTAATGCTGCTATGTTCGACTAAGCCATGCCATATTTTTCCTCCTGGATTTCTGTTGTGGTGCCCAAGGGTTGTGTCGTGCATTTAAATCGCCTAAGAAGTATGCCGGGCTGTTTCGTCTGGTTAGTTTTAGGGGGTCTCCTGTCGGGAATAAAGGTCTTTTAAGTGGTAGATATGATGTTCCTATTGTTATTGGTCGTCTGGTGGTATTTGTTTCTACTACCAGGAAGTTACTTTGAAAGTTGTCAATTATTTTGTATTAAATTGTTCGTTTAATTGAAATTGCTATCCCGCCATGGGCGTTCTTCATATACAATTCATTGGTGTTCGTGGTAATTAAATATTTAGATTTTTTTCGTTTTTGTTTTTTCGTCCGTGCGCATTGATAAGTATAATGTTTGGGGTCTATTATGTTGTATATGTTTGTAAGTTCTGTTTTCTCATCTGATTCCAGGTGAGAACGTTGTGTTGGATTATCTTTAATGTTCTGTTTTGTATAGTTGTGGATCGCGGGAACTTGGTGCATGTTGTTTGCTGGCTCGTGATTCTCCTGTTGAGTGTCTATGTCTTTCTTCTTTTAGTCCGGATCTGATATTCTTGTGTTTTGTTACATCTACCTTTCTATTCTGTTGTATTTAGTGTTTAGTCTTCTTCCTCTGATCACTGTTTCTATGTAGGCTTCTTCTACCCTGTCATCTTCATATGTAAGTTTGACTGTGCCTTCTTTGATCTCGTGCACAAATTTTTTGTTTGATCTTATCGGCTGTGTTTTGACGGAGTACTGAATCGGATGCCGATCTCCACACCTTGGTCTATCATCTTCTGCACTCCGGTTGTTGAATATGGGGAACACGTTGGACAGTGGGGATCTCCGTGCTTTCCCTTTGGTTGGGTCAGCTCTGGCAGTTTGTGGCTTCTCTGACTGGTGAGTTGTGTTAGCTGGTGCTTTGTATACTCGCGACGTGGACGGAGGACTTATTTCAGCTATTAAAGAAGCTGAACCCTAAGGGCAAAGTTACAAAGGGTCCTCTCATCAGAGATAGTGTAGCTAACTGGAGTAGTGGTGTTCCTTCTACTGCACAATAGAGGTTTTCCGTCTGCAAGTCTCAGACTAAAACTGAGGCTTAGTGATGTATTTCGTCTTATTGATCCCCCTCCTTCAGTTGATAATCTTTCTTCCCTTTCTCTTCGCCGCAATGTTGCTTCACTCTCTCTCTTTTACAGGTTCTTTAACGGGCAATGATCGTTGGATTTGGCATCCTGTGTACCCCCGGCAAGGCCGCGGGCTCGTAACACACGTCTTGGCCGCGGTGCAAACCGTTTACTCTGTAAATGTCGGTCACACTAGAATAATCGGTATAATACATCCTCCTTTCCTCACACAATCAAACTGTGAAATGCTTTGCCTTCTTCTGTTTTTCCATGCTCATGCAATGTCTAACTACAAAAAAAGCTGCATTTCCGGCATCTTCGTGGTGTAGAATAACATACGCTTGTAACAGCACCATTTGTATTATATAAATATTTACCCAAATATATATTACCCATATATTCACCAAGTCATTCATCCATGAGTATGAATCAATTGGTGAATTGACATTTACTCTGGGGAGCGGGCGAGGTCAAGTTTGGTCAGCGCAGCTCAGCAACAAACATCTGACACGTTTCCTTTAGGACCTGCCTGACCACCCTCTCTCCCTGGTGTGAGAGAGAGATGATCATATCACTTGTTACCGAGTGAACAACTCACTTAACTGTTCTCCTATACAAGTGCACTAAGACATTTCCCTGAGCAGAGAAGGTACAATATACTCTCAACTGAACTCAGTACCTGTGAAACTATATTTTTCTACAATAAAGCAAAACCAACAAAGCGTTTACTTCAGCCCTGCCACTTATCAATTCAAGAACTAATATATATATATATATATATATATATATATATATATACACTAGAAGAATCGCCGCCCTCCGGGCGGCTCATCTGCTAGGCAACGGTAGGTCGCCACCCTCCGGGAGGCTCCACATTGTCTCACTGTTCAGTCCCCAAAACTTCTTCTTCCACCAACAGTTCATTAACAGTGTATGTAAGTTCCACCATGTTTTTCACTACAACGGTACAGCAATGTATATTTTTTTTAGCATTAAACTGTTATTATTTTATTGTCTAATCATCACTACATATAACACCACCCATCATCACTCCATATAACATCATCCATCATCATTACATATAACACCATCCATCATCACTACATATAACACCATCCATCATCACTACATATAACATCATCCATCATCACTACATATAACACCACCCATCATCACTACATATAACAACATCCATCATCACTACATATAACATCATCCATCATCACTACATATAACATCATTCATCATCACTACATATAACACCATCCATCATCACTACATATAACAACATCCATCATCACTACATATAACACCACCCATCATCACGACATAAAAGAATATCCATCATCACTACATATAACATCATCACCCATCATCACTACATATAACACCCTCCATCATCACTAAAGATCTGTAAAGTAGTTTCTGAGATCCTCTTGCGGACACACACATACACACAAACACACACACAAATACACAGACATACTTCTTTGTTTTATATACAGTATATATAAATAAATAAATAAATATATATATATATATATATATATATATATATATATATATATATATATATATATATATATATATATATATATATATATATATATATATATATATATATATACATACTTCATTTTTAGTCCATATAACACGCGGACTTTGAACATATAATCAACGACCTCACCAGCAAGGAATCGAACCCTCGACCTACTGGGTGGGACTAGGGAACGCTTACCGGCTAGGCCACAAGGACACTAAAAGCAGTTCTAGACTCTGTTATATTTCACACAAAGCCTGTTCATCGAGCTGATGGCGCCGTGAACCTCATTGGGAACTGCCCGTGCCTCTTATGTGGTGTCAGTAGCATTTTACCGAATCCAGCTGGTATGAAACGCGAGGTACATATATATACTGAGGAGGCACGGGCAGTTTCCCAATGAGGTTCACGGCGCCATCAGCTCGATGAACAGGCTTTGTGTGAAATATAACAGAGTCTAGAACTGCTTTTAGTGTCCTTGTGGCCTAGCCGGTAAGCGTTCCCTAGTCACACCCAGTAGGTCGAGGGTTCGATTCCTTGCTGGTGAGGTCGTTGATTATATGTTCAAAGTCCGCGTGTTATATGGACTAAAAATGAAGTATATATATGTACCTCGCGTTTCATACCAGCTGGATTCGGTAAAATGCTACTGACACCACATAAGAGGCACGGGCAGTTTCCCAATGAGGTTCACGGCGCCATCAGCTCGATGAACAGGCTTTGTGTGAAATATAACAGAGTCTAGAACTGCTTTTAGTGTCCTTGTGGCCTAGCCGGTAAGCGTTCCCTAGTCACACCCAGTAGGTCGAGGGTTCGATTCCTTGCTGGTGAGGTCGTTGATTATATATATATATATATATATATATATATATATATATATATATATATATATATATTGTTACGAACCCCTCCACCGATTGTCATGATCTACCTACCCAGCACTACGAACCACGCCATCTATTGTCTTGATCTACCTACCCAGCACCACGAGCAACGCCATCTAGGGACGAGACACGAGTATGACTCGTCTTAGTTACCACTCCGGGGTTTCCCTTCTCCATATCCTGGTTGTTGCGTCACTTCCTCCAAGTCTTCTTTGTCAGCTCGAATTCGAGGAGAGAGGACTACACTCTGGGAAGTGACCACAGGATCATATATCCCCTAAACCTATGGCACAGTGACTACCTACCGTCTTCTACAATACTCATCCTTACTCGTCAGCCATCTCAGCTCCTCACTTAAGTATTTGTAATCTTGTATTGCCTCCCCCACGTCCACTTGCTTCAAAATTGTTTATGTTGTATTAATATGTATATACTGTTAATGTTTAGGTTAAGTATGGTTAAGGGTAATTTATAGGAAGCTGAATATTTTGTTAAGGAATTTATGGTACTTTATTATACACAACGAAAACTCGCATCCTTTGTCTACCCTTTTATAGTCCGATTGTCTTTATTTTTTTATTGTTGTTACCTGTTGGGATCTGGGTAGACTTTTAACTATATTCTAAATCCCCAACTCGTAACAAATGGCGACCGTGACAGGACCCGACCTTAAGTACCATATACCTTCCTCCCTTGTTACTCATTGTTAATTATTCCTCCCAGTCACTTCTGTTCACAATTGCTTTACGGTGGTTTAAAGTTTCCTTCATATGTGTGTGCATATATTGGTATTATCGTACAGTAAGAGTGACAGACGTAGGATATTAGGTTCCAAGTGTCATAAGGCTTACCTGTTATTACACGTGGCAGTCGTGTAGTAAGCCTTATCGAGTGTAGGGAAGAATCCTGATCTGTTTAATGCCGTACCCTCACTCCAGAGTAGGCTGTTCCATAGTCACTAGTTTAGGGTGAAGTGATATCTTGGGACGCCCCGCTCTACCAGGACCCAATAATTATAAAGCCTCAATTATTGTTCTTCTCATTATCTCATTCAGGGTCAATCATACCAAACTCCAGGGTTGTTAATCCGGATCTTTATATAAATGCCGTAATACGCCCTTCCTCTTTCAAGTATATCAGGGTTGTTAATCCGGATCTTTATATTAATGCCGTGATACGCCCTACCTCTTTCAAGTCTCTTATCCTTCTCTAAGGATCTTCTCAGAAGAACAATAATCATAAGTGTAATTTCCCTAGGTATAACTTGGTTAGTTTCCGGGACTTTCTGGTTATCCACTGCCGTGATATTTTCTAGGGTTATCCACTTATCTTATCTTTTGACCATTAGTTAATTTATCCTATTTTTCTTAACAATGGCCACCTCAGGTTTTGATCTCCAGGATTTTATTGAAAATCCTTCCGTAGCTAAATTACGTGTTAATATCCTGAAGAAAGAATGGAAAGAAATAGCCAACTATTACAATATCCCATTTTCACAGCAACTGACTAAGGAAATGTTAAAAAATCATGTGATTGAAGTGTTGGTTCAACAAGAAGTTTTAAAAGAATCCGCTGTTGACAGATTAACGCCCATGTCCAAGAAACTTCAACCACTATTCACCACCCCTCCTCACTCAGAAGTTGCCTCAGGTCTGGCTAGCCCTCAAGAAGAAACACAATGAATAGACGCCTTAGAACTAGAACGAGCTAGGTTCGAGTTCCAAATCAAAATGAAAGAACTCGAGTTGGAACAGGCCAAGTTGGAGCAGGAGGGAAGGTCGGAACAGGCCAAGTTGGAACATGAGGAAAGGTTGGAACAGGCCAAGTTGGAGCAGGAGAAAAAGTTGGAACAGGCCAAGTTGGAGCAGGAGGAAAAGTTGGAACAGGCCAAGTTGGAGCATGAGGGAATGTTGGAACAGGCCAAGTTGGAGCAAAAGTTGGAGCATGAGGGAAGGTCGGAACAGGCCAAGTTGGAACATGAGGAAAGGATGGAACAGTCCAAGTTGGAGCAGGAGGTTAGACTGAAAGAACTACAGGTGAGAGAGATAGAAGTCACCTTAACATTGGAGTTTAAATCAAAAGAAGTGGCATTAAGAGAGAAACTAGCTGCTTTTAACCCTGCTAATGCTTCTTCCCTTGTTCCCGGGTTTGATGAATCCGATATGGACGGGTCATTTAGGACTTTTGAGAAAATAGCCGGGAAGAATGAGTGACCAAAGGACCAGTGGGTGTCGGTGTTAGTTCCTAAATTATGTGGTAAGGCTCGTAGAGTTTATAACTGTTTAGACCAGACTGATGACTATGATAACGTAAAAAAGAATATCCTCACCTCTTATGCTATCACGCCAGATGGATACCGGCAGAAGTTTCGTAAACTAACCAAACCATTTTCACACACCTTTGTTGAGTTTGCTCAAGAAAAGCTTAGGTTTTTCAAGAAGTGGTTAGAGGCTACAGAGACCTCCACATTTCAGGATTTGTTAAATTTGGTAGTCCTGGAGGAGTGGAAGAGCAAGATACCATTTCACATCTTGAAGCATGTGGAGGAGCGTGGAGAGGTTAATTTAGGGCGTGCGGCTGAGCTGGCTGATGCGTACGCCTTGCTGGTGGAGTCACTGGGCAGTAGGGAACGTGGTACTTCCCGACATGTTAGGTCCTCCTCTGATGATAACCTTGGGGACGTGAGTGGTAGGTCGAAAGGTCCCACACCTACCCCCCC
The DNA here is from genome assembly GCF_018991925.1 of Homarus americanus. Taxonomy (NCBI): domain Eukaryota; kingdom Metazoa; phylum Arthropoda; class Malacostraca; order Decapoda; family Nephropidae; genus Homarus; species Homarus americanus. The sequence continues at coordinate 14,433 of NW_024750651.1, forward strand.
TGATGCAACCAAGTTTTATTGTTCTTACTGTAAAAACCCAGGCCATACGATCCAGTCTTGTAAACACCCAAAGTGTCGAACTGCTAAAAGTAGTTCCCTGGATCCCAAATCCAAACCAATAGCAACCACCAATGTGGAAAGGCCCCATCAGGATCTCTTCTCTTCATTCACCTATGAGGGAAAAATTTCAATCATAGAGGGGTCTCGTTCTTTCCCTATTCGTATACTACGTGATACGGGCGCAGCACAATCTATCCTCCTGTTTAACGTCATTCCTGATATATCTACCGCATTTACTAATGAGAGTGTTCTAATTTCAGATCTCTCATCCCATTCTTCCTATCCCTTAGCTAAAGTGCACCTCCAATGTCCCTTGATTACTGGGGAAGTGCAAATAGCCATTAGGAAAGATCCAATGCCTGTGAGCGGCATTCATTTATTATTGGGTAATGACTTGGTAGGAGATCTAGTGGTTCCCAACATAAAGACAGTCGACTCTCCCTTACCTGTCAACTCCACCACTGACCTTGAAGAAACTATTCCTCACCTTTTCCCATCTTGTGCTGTC